>NC_086238.1:21770500-22075000 GCF_036321145.2 Pelmatolapia mariae | reverse complement strand
CTGGAGCGGCTGGTCCTGGCTCAGCTTCGGCGCCTTGTGAGCTCATCACTGGACCCACTTCAGTTTGCCTACCAGCCTGGCATTGGAGCGGATGATGCCGTCATTCACCTCCTACATCGTTCCCTCGCTCACCTGGAGACCGCTGGAAGCACTGTGAGAATCATGTTCTTTGATTTCTCCAGTGCCTTCAACACTATTCTTCCCTCGGTTCTGAAGGACAAGCTGGAGAACTCTGGAGTGGACCATTACCTCACTACCTGGATTTTGGACTACCTCACCGACCGACCACAGTATGTGAGGACTCAGGGCTGTGTGTCGGACAGGGTCGTCTGCAGTACGGGGGCCCCACAGGGAACGGTTCTGGCTCCGTTCTTCTTCACCATCTACACTGCAGACTTCTCCCACAACTCCACCCAGTGCTTCCTGCAGAAGTTCTCTGATGACTCTGCTATAGTCGGCCTCATCACTGCGGGACGACAAGGAGTACAGAGGACTGACTCAGGACTTTGTGGACTGGTGCCAGCTGAACTACCTCCAGGTCAATGCCAGTAAAACAAAGGAGCTGGTGGTAGACTTCTGCAGGCACAAACATCCTCCACTGCAACCACTGAACATCCAAGGTATGGACATTGAGGCTGTGGACAGCTACAGGTACCTTGGTGTTCATCTGAACAGCAAACTGGACTGGACTCATAACTCAGACGCCCTCTACAGGAAAGGGCAGAGCAGGCTGTACCTGCTGCGGAGACTCAGGTCGTTTGGAGTGGAGGGCCCACTCCTGAAGACCTTCTATGACTCTGTGGTGGCCTCAGCCATCTTTTACAATGCGGTCTGCTGGGGCGGCAGCATCTCTTCTGGGGACAGGAAGAGACTGAACAGGCTGATCCGAAGGGCCAGCTCTGTTCTAGGATGCCCTCTGGACCCAGTGGAGGTGGTGAGTGACAGGAGAATGGTGGCTAAGCTGTCATCCCTGTTGGACAACATCTCCCACCCCATGCATGAGACTGTGACAGCACTGAGCAGCTCCTTCAGTGGGAGACTGCGGCACCCACGGTGTGGGACGGAAAGATTTCGCAGGTCTTTCCTCCCCACTGCTGTCAGACTCCACAACAAAGACTTTAACTGATCAAACACACACATCCACAAATGTGCAATAACACTAAGTGCAATAATCTTTTCTGGCATCGTTGTATTTTTACTCAGTTGTATATAGCATTTTTATCTTATTGTATATTTTATTCTATTTTATTCTAGTGTATATAGTATTCTATTTTATTCTATTCTGTACAGTTGTGTACTGTATTTATTCTTATTTTATTTTATTCTAATTTTTGCTTCATAACTTTTGCACTGTCCACTTCCTGCTGTGACAAAACAAATTTCCCACGTGTGGGACTAATAAAGGTTATCTTATCTTATCTTATCTTATCTTATCTTAAAATGAGGGACTCTACATGAAATAGTTGTAATTCTAATACAGTTAACTTGGTTAAAAGTATATGGGTATAACTCTATCACAGACCTGACAGTAGACTATTACTTAACCCCCCATGATGGAGACTATTCCTTCATCTCTAAACTGCTGGTATTCAGATTGTATCCCACACTGATCCACAGGCTGAGGCTGTCAAAAATCCACACATTTGAAGTTGACCTTTTTAGATAATTAAAAAACATTTGAGCTAGGATTCAAAATACTTACCTCTGCTGGCCCCCAGATATCTCCATTTAGTTGCTGTGTTAACTTAAATTTCCCTCACAGTTCCTGAAGGTGTTTTTGTGCCTGTCTGTGATGTGGGCTGGATTTTTCCAAGGAGAACTGAACGACCTAAACTCACAATTATTTCTGCCATTTATTCCTACAAACCGCATCACCTTAAAGCTGGATCCTTAATGTAAGAGTGGCTGATTGTAGTGATAAAATTATAGAATCATCAACTTTAAAGTTCTTCTAACTTTTGTGGAGTTGTGTGTCCCTGCAGAGTGTATTTTACACGATATAATGAGCAGAGAAGTCATTTAAACTTTTTTTGTTTCTTTATTGGGATTTAATAATATTCAGCCTATAAATTTTCACAATTGTGTTAGCGACAACTTTGTTAAGCATCAGTGGCTGTGTCAGCAGTGTTGTTTTGAGGAGCCTTCTGGGGAAACGAAATCACATGTAGAGTCTTCACACTGCACATGATTATTCTCTCATTAGCATTTTATCTGCACACATTGTCTGCATGTCTTCAAACAGTGTGACATCAACCTTGTTTTACAAGCTGCAAAGCTGCCCTACTGACATCCTGAAATATGTATGAAAGTAATACAGCTTCAACTCCTGGATCAAACCATGAAACTGTCCCTGCTGCTGTTTTTTATGGGAAGTGGATGAACCCAGAATCTGAGTTTCTTTCTTTTCTTGTTTAAGTATGTTTTTTTGTTTTTTTTCCACAAAACACAATGTTTTCAGTGTGCTAATATCATAGCATTTTAACTCAACTAACATCCATTAACATCTGGAGCCAGAATTCAATTATATTCTTTAAAAGGGCTTTAAAACACTCCCAGTAGCACTATGAATACATTAAAAAAAAAACCTGATTTAAGGAGTTAATATTAATTTATGCCCCTCTTTTAGCAAAGATATACCAATCTTTTTTTTAAACTGCTTATGCTACGGTCATACCGGATGAATGGATGAGTATTTTATTTGTCCCGGAAGAAACTTAGACATCCAGTTGCTTGTAAAACACAAGACATCAAACAGGAGACAAATACAGATATATATACACAAAAAACAGTAAATAGAGGCCACATGGGAGCAATAACAATACGGGATAACAGAAGTTTTATGGTGAGGAAACTACAATAGTGAAGTGGTAGTCTAATGTCAGACTCAATAAAGAGAGCTGTTCCTGTTATATGATGTCTGTGGGGTGTATTTTATGACGGGTGACTTAAAATGAAGGTAGTCATACAGGCAAACAGCACATAATTCATTCACAGCACAAGATTTATGACTACTGTACAAATTGGAATAAGCTGTAGCCAGAAACTACATTAAAGTGAAGAGTAAAAGTTTCCATGGAACTAATATAGTCTGTATCCAGAATCTTAGCACTGGTTTGCACAGAGTTATGCTGAAAAATCAATGTCTCCCCTCTATTTCTGCAATGCAATGAAGAGTTTTATGGCTTGTGGTACAGGAGCCCTCCTCAGTCTGTTGGTGGTGCAGTACAGTGACAGCAGTCTGTTGCTTAACATGCTCCTCTGCCTCAGGAATGTGTAGAGAATGGCTTTTTTTGTGTAGATGGGACCTAAGTGTTACCTTAATGTGCACTGAAATTTGAAATGGTTGCTTTGGAAACGGGGACCAGTCCTGCGAGCACATGTTGAGGTTTTGCAAACTCACTTTCTGTGCAACCAGTTGGTCACAGCAGCTACTTGCAACTGGTCATTGAATGCTGAAAAGTTCAGTGGAATCACTGGGGCGACTTAGTTGCAAGGTGTTGCCATCGTATTTTTTTCTCTAGTATGAGTGAGGTATTCTCTACCTTAAGGTTGTAAGGTAACTATTGCTCCCAGCTGTCCTAGGTATACGTGCCGGACAGGTCCTCAGCCTTAATGTCGTATCACCCTGAGCATAGCTGGTCTGATGTGACCTTGTTAATACTTGGATGGGAGACTGCCTGGGAATACCAGATACTGTAAGCTTAAGGGTGGCTATAGCTCAGGGGGTAGAGCAGGTTATCTACTAATAGGGAAGTTTGGTGGTTTGATTCCTGCTCCACTCTGCATGATATTGAACCATGTTGCTCTATAATGTGTTCATCAGAGAGTGAATCCTAGACAGAAAGCACTTATGCATAGAAGAAAGTGCTTGTATGAATGCGGGTGATTGAGGTATGTTCTAAAAAGAGCTTTTAATGCTCAAGCAGAATAGAAGAACCAGTCAATTTACCATCCATCACACATCTATAGAAGACAAGGACAAAACCTTACGCAACCTTTGGTTTTATCAGTGGTGGTTAAGAGTTACAGTCCAGACGTTATAGCATGTATACGTCCATGTGACAACTCAATTTGTTGGTTGACTGAAGATAAACAGATCAGCCTGTCTGTGAAGGTTCTCAGTCATCCAGGTTATCGTAGTCTAAGGAGCTTGGAAAGAAAAGCGTCTGAACTTCTTTAAGTTTCTTAAAGACGTTTCACCTCTCATCTGAGAAGCTTCTTCAGTCCAGTTCAGATCAGCCTAACTATTCAATTTAAGCTTAGTTAGGGTCAAGAAAAAATATCTTTCATGGTTTACTGTACTGTGGAGACATCAGGAGCCTTCTTTTCAATATTTTTTACAAAATGCATCATGTACTGTAGATCATACCTCATGCTGAGTTTTGGAACCACGTGAGGCTGCTCCTCTGATGCTTCATTTCTTTTGTCTAGCTTCATCAAGGCTCATCAACAGCAGCAAAGAAGAACAGCTGGATTGACTCTGTCACCAATGGGACAAAGTAGAAAGCCGTAGTAGGAGCGAGATGAGTCGTGCTACAACAGAGTCGATGTTCTTTGAAGACTCCGTCACATCTTTCTGCTTAGGCAGCAAGTGTTCTAATCTTATCCCTCTTCTTATCTTTCAGTTTCTTTGTAGAGAAAACTCCTCTCACAGAGGGTTCTTCAGTCAGTTGCTATTCACATAATCTACAGCTCCTTCTTGCGCTCCCTTTACTGAGGACTTTAATCCTATTATTCAGCTGGCAGATCTGCTGCAACAGATGTGTTCTTTGTACCAGAGAAGCAGAGCGTTATTTCTTTCTTGTTGTGGCTCTGGAAGGCACAGGCAGTCCGTGATTGACTGTAAGATGCTTCAGAAGTGACTACGCAAGTAATGAATGCTTAACAATACCCCTAAACTACATTAGAAACTTAAATAAAGGTTGTCAAGCGTTGTGACAAATGAAAGCAGCGCAGCGTGTCATTTTTAAAAATGCATTTTATAGGCAAAGTATGTGCTGCCTGAGGTCTTTTAGCCCTGCTGTTGTTAATTTATCTGCACCTCTGTTTGTCTGTGCGTCAACGTATAATTAAACCATGTATGAGTGTGCAGTGGTGTTTTACGCCTGCCATACTTGTAATTTATCTCTTGTTTGGACACCATGGAAAATGACAGTGTAATTGTTTTATTAAAAACAGATGATTATGCAATAAACAATGTTCTCCGCAAATAATACTCGTGAGTAATTTATGCACGCTTCAAGGCAAATCTCAGAGTGACATATGCAGTAATAAATTCTGGTGACACTCTTCAGCCCAGTGTAATAGAAGCTAATGACTACAGCTACAACAGAAAGTACATGACATAGGACATAAAACTAGGCACTGATGTTTTGTGATCAAAAGGATATTGATTCCTTAAAGTGCCACATAAACACACTTAGTAGCACAGGGCAAAGCCTAACTGGGGGATACATAGCAAAGGACTAGCAACGATGTGGCAAACAGAGAAAGGAAAATATGTCTACTTGCTAACAGGTGAAATAGCTGAAAAAGATCTAAACAAAAATCAGCTGAGGTAAGTGACTGAAGTGAACAAGTATTGCAAAGCCATAGTTTCTTGTGAATTACTATGTATTTGGACTGGACTGAAGTGAATAGGGAGAGAAAAAGTGATAGAAATTGTATGACTATATGTGAAATGTTCAGTCACTAATATTGTTATTGCCAGTTGTTAAGAATAACTTGTGATTTTTATTTGAAGTAGCCAAAAATGCTGAAATACACATCGCCCACAAGCCTGGTATTCAGATGAAAAGGTATCTGGGAGACTACCTTGTTAGTTACTGTGTGAAGTCTATATTGTTTAAAATATACAGTATAGCATGGCAGGTATTTTTTTTTTTTTTTTAAGATTTTAAGCTATATGTTAATCTAGCTAATTAGCTAACTATTTAGCAAATTTTGCTGGCTAACTTAACAAAACTTGTTTTGTTTGTAGATAAGTGAAATATATGTTCCATTAGTTTTTTCTGTCATAGGGGCACCACACTTCCCTGATCCTGGCCACCTCTTCCAACTCATCCCTGAGGACCCTGAGTCATTTCCTGGCCAGCCAGGAGGTATAACCTCCCCAGCCAGTCCTGGGTCTGCCCCAGGTCTCCTCCTAGTAGGACTATCATTATCAGTGCCCAAAAGACCTCGCCCATGAGTGTCTAACTATGTCATAGTCAGATGCTTGAACCACCTCAACTGGCGCAGTAGCTATACTGCGAGTCCCTCTCAAATGACCATGATCCTGTCTCATGTAGACTCAGGCATCCTTCAAAGGAAACTCATTTTCGCCACTTTCATCTGTGACTTCATTCTTTCGGAAATCTTCAGAGCTCGTGAATGTAGGTAAGGGTAGAAACATAGATTGACCAAATCAATAGCTTTACATTTACACTCACCTTTTCTCCCCACAAGAGATTAATACTGCCCCAGTCCATCTAACATCTCATACGGAAGAGGATTCTGAGAAAAAAGTCAGAATTCTGGCTTTTTTCTCAGAATTCTGACTTTTTCCTCAGAATTATTTTTTCTCAGAATTCTGACTTTTTTCTGAAAAAATAATTCTGAGATAAAGTCAGAATTCTGAGATTAAAGTCTCAGAATTCTGACTTTTTTCTCAAAATTCTGGAAAAGAAGAAGAAAAAAAAAAGACATGCCCACTTTTTTTTTTCCAGTGGCCCTAATCCTCTTCCATACATCTCATTCCCCACTCTGATGATGTTTATGATGATTTGGATCATTAAACAGTCTGTTTAAGATCAGGTCAAAAGCATTTCAATACCTTCATTTTGTTTTTTGTTTGTTTGAGGCACGAACTGATGGCCGGACATTCTACTTCAGGATTTCTAGTCAAGAATTCATGGCACATCAGTTACAGTAAGTTGTACAGGTCCAGAAGTAGCATAGTAGCTTCAGACCATCACACTACCACCACAATGTTTGACTGCTGGTATATGAGCTTTTTATGAAATGCTGTTTATGAAATTTTAAATTCTGTCTCGTCAGTCCACAGAATATTTGGGGATCAGCAGTGGTTTTGTTCTTGGAACTCTTCCATTGATGCCATTTCTGCCCAATCTTTCTTATTGTTCAATTGTGAACTTTGACCTTAACTGGCTGGCCATTCCTGAGAAGGTTCACCAATGATCCCTGTTTTCTCCACTTAAGGGTAATGGCTCTCACTGTGGTTCGCTGGAATTCCAAAACCTTGGAAATGGGTTTTAAACCCTCTCCAGACTTCTTCTTCATCCTGGCGTTGTTCCCGCTGGTGCAGGGTCTGCTCTTCGGCAAAGGTTTCTCCATTTGGTTCTGTCCAAGGCGTCCTCAGGTGATGCGTTGACGGTCTTAATGTCCTCCTTAATTTTGTCCATCCACCATTTCTTTGGTCTGCCTCGAGGCCGGCATCCTTCTGGGTCGATCGTCATAGCCATTTTTGCTACAGAGTTCTCATCGCTTCGAATCACGTGTCCATACCAGCTCAGGCGGGACTCAAGCATCTTTCCCTTAATTAGGGCTACGCCTAGTCGCTTCTGTATGTCTTTGTTCGTAACACGGTCCCGTCTTGTAATTCCCAGGCTCCATCGGAGCATGCGCATCTCCATGGTGTTTAGGGCCTGTTCATGTGTGGTCAATGCGGGCCAACATGCGGAGACATACAGGGCTACTGGGTGGACCACCGTTTTGTAGATTTTTCCCTTGAGTTGATCTGGCACTCTTCTGTCGCAAAGGACACCAGTGACCTGTCGCCATTTTAACCAGGCTGCATTTATTCGTGCTCGGACATCGGAGGTGATATTTCCATCGTAGCTGATGACTGAGCCCAAGTAGCGGAACTCTTCTGTCTTCTTCAACTCTTCGTTGTCAATTATGATGGTGCCATCAGTTTGGGGGCCTCCTTCCAGGCATTCGATCTTTTTCGTGTTGAGCCGCAAACCATATTCATCGAGCCGGGTCTTCCAGAGTTGAGTCGTCGTTTGGGTCTCTTCTCTGTCTTTGCTGGCGAGGAATACATCATTGGCAAAGAGGAGAGACCATGGACGAGGTAACTGGAGGTCGGCCGTGATGGTGTCCATACATAGAATGAAGAGGAGGGGTGACAGAGCTGATCCTTGGTGGACCCCAACACTAACTGGGAAGGGAGGTGATAGTCCAGCGGCGCATCGGACTGACCTGGTGACGTTGTCGTAGAGGAGCTGTATCCATTTGACATACGCCTCAGGGACACCATGCGATCTTAGGGAGTGCCATATGAGGTCATGGGGTACCCTGTCGAAAGCCTTTTCAAGGTCTAGGAAGGCCATATGTACCGTCTTGTTCTTTTCCCTATGCTTCTCCAGCAGGAGGCGGGCGGCGTGTATGGCGTCAGTTGTTCCGCATCCCTTTACGAAACCACATTGGTTGGGGGTGACGCTGACAATTTCCCGAAGACGTGCATCGATGACTCTTTCGAATATTTTCGTCGTGTGACATAGTAGGCGAATAGGACAATAATTTGAGCATTTGGCTACATCCCCTTTGCTCTTCCACATGGGTATGGTAATGCTGGTCATCCAGGCCTTCGGGACTTCCCCCTGACAATGTTGTTAAACAGTTCTGTCAGGATGGCCGTTCCCGGTCGCCCGAGAAACTTCCAGACTTCGGTTGGGATATTGTCTGGTCCAGTTGTTTCCAGTCATGGTTCCGATATTGATTGTTCCAAAACAAAGATGGACTCGTCTCTTTAGCCCACTCCGTCCATGAGTGGGTAGCCCTTGCTGATTTCCCATGTCGTTCCGGCGAGAACGGCATGCGTCGCCTGCGGGGGACGCCCTAGCATTTTCCAAATTTTGACGTTCCATTGCCATTTGATGCGACGATTTGAAGCTTTGATCGACTTGTCGCACCGCCTGACATCGAAGACCATCACCGTTGGTTGGTTATCCAGGAGGCACCTCGAGGAGGTGGTGATTGGATTTTGCCTCCCTCTCCAGGGAAGCCCTTTCCAGACTAAAAGATTTAAATTAATTTGTTTTGCCTTTTGTTTTGAGATTTTTTTTTAATCATAGCATGATGTGTTGCTTTTTGAGATCTTCGCTTCACTTCTTCGCTTTGTCAAACAGGTTGTTTTGATTGATTTCTTGACTCAAGAAGTCTGGCAGTAGTCAGGCCTGTTTGTGGCTAGTGAAATTGACCTCAGCCACAAAGATTTTTCCAAAAAATCTTTAGCCAATATTAAAATAAATTTAATGATCTGAAACATTTTAATGCAGAAAAATAGCTAAAAATACATCAGGAAGGGGAAAATATTCATTCATAACAGTGTACCTGCTTGAATTTAGTTAGTACTACTTGTGCATCAAAATGAGATGACAAATGAAAAGAACACTGTTAATCCACAATCCCATTTTTATTAGAGTTACATGTGGCAAAATTCACATTTCAGGGTTTATGTCCACTTATTCTGGCCTGTCAGTTCTGAAAAAAAACCCCAAAACAAAACTGTGTTCAGCAAGCATAGTGAACATTTATCAATGTAGCAATCACAATTTATTCAAAGAAACAATACAAACAATTTCAAGTGTTATATAGTATTAACTTCTCCTCTATATCAGTTCTTCTAATGTATTCCTGCCCATACTCATATACTCATAGTGTATATGACTATATTGTGGACAATGATGTAGATATCAAAACGCTGTACAAAAAACAGGATGTACAGGAAAGACACTCCATACAGCATCCAGATAAAAATTAAAAATACAAAAGAGGCACTTAAGAATATCACACAGACATACACATACTCACATATGTACATGTGGAGTATACTAGAAATCAGAATACTTGAGCCCATGTTATCATACAATTCACCTGAAAAGTTATTTTTACAATTATATCAGATACACTTGGCTGGAAAGCAATGTCAAAACCTTGTTAGCTAACATACGCATGGCCACCTTCTACAGGAAGAACAGCCAACTAAAGAAGTTTTAAACTTCAATCTTTCTTATACTTAACATGGCTTTTAATCTATTGCTACTAGAAACATACAAATAACTATTAAGCTAACACCTATAATTAAAAAACTTAAGCTTAGCTTTTAGATTAAGTTGACTGGATAGATCAATGCACACTTCCTGATGGCTAATATTTGCCTTTTATTGAAAGCTAAACATGACCAAGGAAATGCTGAGGGCGATGAGTTGACATTAACCTGAAATCAATTATTCCAGATTTGTTTTTTGTTGATTTGAGTGGCAAGCAAATTCATCTTAAAAGATTCTGGCAGAAATATCAGCAGCACTGCAAACTTAGCCCTAGAAACATTTGAACTCTCAAAAACATGGGATAAGCTATGGTTGAAACCTAACAAGGGTGTTTAACTTCTCATTTCAGTAAGTCACATTATTGCAAGGTTAGACAGTATCGTCACTATATCATGACTATGATGCATAACCTTTTAAAACCTACAGCGCTTTTAACAGGAAGACACAGATTGTCCAAAAAGTGCAACACACACATAGACAGTATCAAAGTCTGACATAACTTTGAATTAAAATGAAGCCAATCCGGATTTGCCTGAACCCTGCTTTTTACCTAAAGTCCACCAGATGGTGATAGCTGTGGATGCAAAAAGGCTTCCAGTCCTATAGAAGCCCGTGGAATTCAAATTTTATTTGGTCTTGACCTTTCTAAACCCCTATCCGATGAGTTTATGGGCTTAGTTACTGAATAATAAAAAGATTAAGTCTATTGTTGTAAATCTTGGTCATACAATTTTTCCAAATGGAGGATTATTTGTGGTACAAAATGCTCATTAGCTAACAACTTGTCAAAGACCCACCCCTCCTTCTCATATCCATACATTTGGGTAACACTATGGTAGCTACATCCATCTTTTATACTGTCTATGAGAACACACTGCACACCACCAGTCTGATCACATTAACTTCAATCCATAACTTCCAGTTAAGAATGGAAGAAGGCTTTTAGGTGGCATAACACACTGTGGAGGTGTGGCAGCCAAGCTAGCTCACGGCTGTTTTTCACATGTCACTAAAACTCGATATATATAGTATATTATAATATAATGTGATTACAGTAATGCCTACTTTGGAATATGATTTGTATATTTTTATTTATTCATAATTTAACCAGTTTAATTATGCCTGTTTGCTAGTACTGATACAAACACCATCTTTAGCTTGTAACTGGTGGAAATTTCCAGTAACATTGGTACTAGCATTTCTACTCTTTGCTGAAGGATTAATAATATTTTCTGAATTCTTGCCTACAAGAGCAGAAAAAAATGAACTGCGACAAACCTATCTGACACACTTTGTATTTTCCCTTCATCTTTTAGACTGAAATACAAAGTGCATTATTTAAATCAGTGTAGTCACTGCCATTGGATAATTGGCTTTAAGCAGCCCTGGGTTGTTTTATAGCAAAATATTTATTGCACAGTTTTAGATTTCACAATTTCTGCAGGAAACTTTTCCCTTAATGAAAAATTACCTATCAAGTTTTCCAATGGGCTGCTGAGCTGCCACTTGGAGTTCACAGGTAATAATGTCACCTAAAGCCTTTCTTTTCTTAAGTATTTCTTAAAGATATCAGCTTACCAACACGTTTTATTTTTTGCTATATAGTTCTGTACAATTTTCAGCAGAATTGGCTACCTTTAACTTGTAGAGAGTAAAATCGCAGCGCGGATACATAACTGAGCTGTGCCTAAGATTAACAACAAAGTGAAAATTTCAAGTCAGTCAAGTTAAAAAAATCTATAAGTATTGCTGACAAATTAGTCTTCTTTTATATGCTTTTTACATGACGTGGAAATAAGACAAATTCTTCCTGATCTCCCTTTTCACATTTGCTGTACAGAACCTGTACAAAAGGAGCTCAGTCCAGCGTGTTGTTTGGCGGAGCTCCAGCTACAGCATTTCAATAATCTCACCATCCCAACACCAGCAAACATTCAGCAGAGAGCTTTGCTTGTAGAATGATCTTCATGATTCCAGGCCAAAACTTTAAATAAGGCTTCTGTCAAACCTTCTCTACTAGTTTAGATAATTTTGGGATTCGGCTATCTTAGCTCAGGATACAAACCCCACCAAAAGCACAAACAAACAAAAAATAACCCAGCTTTAGATTATAATCCCAAATTCAGTTAACCTCTTAAGCCCCAAGTCTAACTGATCTCCTGCCTTTTGCCCCCGTATCAGGGGGCGTTGGGGCTTAAGAGGTTAAGATAATTCACTTGCAATAAATAAAGTACTGTTTGAGTTTATAGTCAGCCCTTAACCTAAACAGATTCTAATGATGTGTTCATTAACAGCTCAAACATCTGTACCTGTGTTTTACTGCCCTGGTTTGCATGTCCTTCCACAAAGCAAGTTTATTTCTTTACAATTTAAGTGGTTCATTTTGTTTTTTGTTTTCTGCTTTCAAAACTTTTTCCCTACAAAGGAATCATCTCATTGAACTCATTCCTCTCTGCTCGAGCTCCCACCATCATCAGCGCTCCTTCCATGTTGGGACCAAGTCCTGTGCAGCCCTTGAGTCCTCCTTCAGCCAGCTCATGGCACATTGTGGCATTGTGGGAAGACACAATATTTCCACTACCTGCAGATGTGAATATGGTGCTCTCCATCCCCCTCCTCTGTTGCTCTGGTGTTGGAGCAGGCGCCCTAATCCCACTACTTCCAGCACCCACGCTACCTCCAGCACCAGCACCACCTCCCCGCTTTTTAGGTAGTGGTCCCCAGAGGAACGCGTGGGCAGGCCTGTAGTGTTGGCGGGCATATCGGAGCAAGCGTCGGCGGGTGGCTGGCAGGCGGATGGTGTAGACAAAGTATTCCAGGATGCTGTGCTGCATGTTGGACAGGGTGCCGTGGCACAGCGACTCCTCCAGGAAGAAGCGAACCAGTGGGGCCTTAAAGGCCTCATAGCCGAGCTCACCCAGGGACTTCAGGATGCGAGTGATCCGCAGGTAGTTGTGGTGGGATCTTCAATAAACAAGGAGGTTGAGAAAGAGAATTTTGATCAATTAGAATAGTTTGAAATAGCCTTTCTGAAATAGCCATCTAGGACCTCCTCTGGGGACTTATTTGGACACTTATTTTGAAACATAATCAAATTAACTTTAATTTCAACGGTCACTGGGACAGGAAGACTGCACGTACCAATCATTTCTGTTTTTTAGAAACTTTATTTCCCCCTGGAAGTTATTCTTGTATCACCATCTTCAGACCCCATTCCTTCAGTGTCTCTTTTATAATGTTTCTGGTGTAACAGCTTTTTTTCCTGCACGATAATTTGACACGAACATATCCACTAGCATCAGATAACCCTGTGTTGGCATAATGTCCTCCTGATAACCATCACCTCTCTGTGGACACGGGCGGTTAAAAGTACCCATTTATTGCTCTACCTATACCACTTATCACACGTACAGGTTAAAAGATGGACAGATCACAAGCCTGTTCCAGAGCTGACACACACGTCCCTACACAATCGCACATCGATGGGCAGTTTTATAGGAGTTACAAACAAAAAACAATGGAACAACCCAACCACTGTTCATTCTGTGGTCTAGACTGAAGTAAAGTTGATGGCCTTCAATACAACCATATAGCATGACATACAGTCTGATGTCTCTGGCAATATAATTATTATTTACTGTTTGGTGTGGCTACTTGGCCCATGAGAAATCTAGAAACCAGATTCAGACATCTTTGTGCATTTTAATGGCAAGAGAATGGAAAGAAAATACACTGTTATCAGCTTTGTTTTCCATGTGTTTAGAGATTAACGCAACAATTAGATTCAAATGGTTTAAGGAAGGTTTGTGACTGGAGGATATTGTGGTAATAGAAGGGAAAGTAATGCTTTCCCTTCTAAAGGGTTCTAGGTACAAGGACAAGCACACGCTTTAATGCAAACTGCAAAGTGCGGCATTCAGGTGGTCCTTTGGCAGGAGGAAACACCGTACCTTATCTCAAGCAATGAAAACATCGAAACGGGATGTGAAACAAAAAACACAAAAACAATTGTTCTTTTAAATTGCCCTTTAACCATCTGTTTGTCCATTCAAAACATGCTCTTTCACATTCAGCTGCTGTTAGAGGAGCAATTAAGTTGCAAAGGATTTAAAATGATTGCCTTGCTAAAGAACTGAAAAGCAGCTATTGGCAACTATGCGATAACTTCACACAAATTGTAGCTGCAGTTTTATTCCCCCCAAGCTACTGCACAGTGCATTTAAATATATAACGTTCGCAAGTGTGTGTGTGTGTGTGTGTACTTACTCATTAAGGTGTTGGAAGCGCTCCTGCCAGTTTGGAGCCCGAGCAACATTGCCACTCTTATCCAGCAGCTTGACGCCGTAGAAGTCCAACATGAGGGAATAGGCCGCCAGGAATCTCCGCTTTGCTTCCCGAGTGCTTTGGAATTCCTGATGTGATTCAACACAACAAATCAGAAACAAACAGACAGGTTGTGTACAAAAGCAGCTTTTCTCTTTAGGTGATCAGAAGAAGCAGAAGAGAAAGCTGTATGCAAACACTGGGTAATCGCCCGAAAACGAGTCTGAAATTTCATGAGGGACACATTTCTACCTACTTTTAATGGGAGCATGCACATGCAAACCAGCTGTGTTGTTCAAACAGATGTCTAATTTAGTCAGAGCCAAAGCTGAATGAGTATTTCCCAGAATGGTTGTTTGCTTTGTCACATTTGAGCGAGTTATTTAAACGAGAGTGTATCGGCATTCTTAAAACTTCACTCGATTCAAAATTTGCCCCTGTGCTAAATTATTTTGGTAGTGAAATGTAAAGACTCAACCATGGGAAACACTTGCGTGATGAAAAGCCACAATTAAAGCAGTCATGCAAAACATTAGCAAAACCGTGACACTGAGCTATGTTTTTCCCCTGCACTGAAAGCGCATTATAATATACCTGAGCTGCCAGCGACACTCCACTAACTGTGAGCAACTCATAGTTCTTTGCAATGAAAGCATCAAAATCGGTTCACAGGTGGAAAGCTGTCAGTGTTATATGTCTGAATATAACCACATTTAAGTAAAAAAGGATCTAATATGCTAATGTAGGAAAGCAGAAGTGAAATCTAACACCAAACAACAGATATTTAGGTAGAAACTATAAAAAGAAGAGGGACCGCAGGAGCACAGCTGGAGATCAAGCACATGTCATCACAGTTTAATGAAGCACAGCATTAATAAAGCGGACCATCACAGACTAGTAGAGACAGAATATGTGTACGTAACTCACTTTGATCTCGTCCTGAGTCAGTTCATGTGCGTAGAAGTTGAGCCCTTGTTCTCTTAATGGGAACAGCCTGGGGTACAGAAATGGAGTAAAAACACTGTAAAAACATACTACACAATAACTACAGGGATGTGATGGAATGGTCAAGAAATACATCTGCCTACCAAATAAAATTAAGATATTTACTCAGTGTAATTTATCAGCAGGTGCTATTGTTTGCTCACTGTGCATGGTATGTAAAGGCTGTCCACCTCTTTCTTCTAGGCTGTGTGAACACTAGTAAAGTGACTGCTAAAACCTTTCCCCCAAATGTTAACCTGGCAACCCTACCAGAACTATGTGAATCGCTACATTCACTATATCAAACATGTAAAGGTCAGCAGCAAAAAAGACAGCCTGCACATAGAGCCTGGAAGTTGCTGTGTATGTACATGAAGACCAAAAACACAAGTAAAATAGTACTGAATAGGAGTGTTTGCCTGCTTAACAATGAAGCTAGCATGGATGTGCCAAAAAACTGCAGTTCCTTCAATGGCCACATGAGGCTGGCCCCAAAAGCAAGTCGTTCCCCTTTAACACTTGTTGTGCATTGTAACACTTCCATGTTAAAATGCACAACTTCAGAGCATTAAAAAGGATTTTTATACTCTGGAACAAAAACACAGTTTTGTTCCTCATGGATAGTGTCCCCCTATTGTAATAACTCTATGAAGGCTGATATTCTTTTTCTCTTTTTTAGTTTACAGTCAACATGAAACACTACACATATAAGGGCTAATTTACACCATTGAGCCCTGCTCTCAAAAACTGACATAGATGTAACGCTGTCTGTGTAGCTCGATTTAGGAAATATTTGCTTAAAGTTTTAAAAACAGGTTTACCGCCATCTTCTGTCAGTACGGAACATTACATCACCAGGGTGGTTGCCGTCAATAGCCTCACATAGGTTTATGTTAGCTAACTACTAACAGAACCAATAACTCAGGGAAAATAGGGACACTAAACACAGTTATGTTTGTGGTGCGATGTGCATATAGTAACTTGCGATGCTGTAAACTGTTTAGTTATGGTTAGGAAAAGAGAGAATATTTTATTGTATTAAATAGTGCTGATAGCACTTTATGAACATTTGCTTTGCCAACTGATTACGCGGCTTGGTACACCCGGTCTATCAAAAAAAATCTGGAGTGTCAGTCCTCATTTATAATGTGCTTTACAAGCCTGAACATTGCAGCTAACAGGGGGATTTCCCTCTCGAGTGCAGCTAGCCAAACAACAAGAAAACACTTTACTACTAATGAGAGAGAGAGTGAAAGTGGACAGACTCATTGTTGCAGCCAGGGGCAGCACAAATGTGACCGCATTAGACAAATTTTTTGTTTTAGTGCTACACAGACACCTAGCTTGCTAGTGTTAGCTGCTAATTTAGCACTACACCTTTTTATCTAAATATGGTCACGTCTGACTACAAAGAGGTTAGATGGCAGTCCGATACACCAACACAGAGGCGTCAAAACCTTTATACAACGCATAGTGTTTGCATATCAAGCTAACTACAGCTGTCAAGCTTGATGTGACAATCACCGTTTAAGCCAACGGTCCCCAACCTTTTTTGCGCCACGGACCGGTTTAATGTCAAACAACATTTTCACGATGGTAGTCGCGTTGTGTCGCGGATAAAGGTGTCGTGGACAAATACAACAAAATAAAATGATACGACCAAGACAAAAACTGGTATTTTGTAAATATAATAATAAACGCGAATTCACTGTTTAATTGTGTAACTTTATTAGCAGCGTCCTCCTGCTAATAAAACGTCTCAACAACATTGAGAGTCACGTCCTCCTCTCTGCCCTTTAATGCGCTCTGGTCTCTATGGTAACGCGTAAACATTTCTTTCAAAATAAGAAACACAACTACAACACAGGAAAAGACCCAGAGAAACCAAGTTAACGATAAAAACTCCGAAAACCATAAATTTCACACCTGAGCTTCAACTCTTGCGGCTTGGTACCAAACGACTCACGGACTGGTACCGGTCCATGTCCCAGGGGTTGGGGACCACTGGTTTAAGCCACTAAAATCAGTTCTGAAACCTGACTGGACAGGTTAAAGCTAAGTGAGCGGTCATTAAAATATTCCTGTTTTTTTTATTGAACTTTAATCTGTAACAGGATAGAAAAAGGAAGCTTTGACATGTCATGTTACTGTGCCTTCTAGCAAGCTAAGAACAACTTGATGCACAAACACACAAGCTGCATGAATATTAAAACAAATGGAGGGAATGTCTCACCACTGAATATAGGTGTGATTGTGCTCCAGTTTGTCATAGTCGCCTCTCCACTTAGAGAGAATCTCCTCTATGTAGATACCTGAGAAGAAAGAGGAGCTAAATAGCTGCAAAATACATCTGTATTGCATGTGTGTGCGCTTGTGGGTGAGTGTGTGTGTGTGTGTACGTGTGTTTAAACAGTGGATCAGTCCACTAATCTGCTGGGCTTTCCCTGTCAAACATGACCTTTAGCCAAACCAGACTCACTAAGCCCAGCACTAACATCACTTCTCTCCAGTGTTAACAGATCTGCATGGAGAGTGCACTTGTGTTAGTTTGTGTGTGTGTGTGTGTGTGTGCTCGCGCGCACGTGTGTGTGTGTGTGATATCTCACCATCAGGTACTAGAGGGATCTTGTTCAGGTAGAAGCGCAGGTTGCGGTACTCATTGGGCTGCCGGGACCTTCTGAAGTTCTTCACATGAACACACACAGATAAAATATATCACAAAGGGTGTCTGCATTAGTGTGAGTGTATGTGTGTGTTGAAGCCTGTCTATTCTCATTGTAGGGTACACATGTGTGTGTTCATGTACCGGGTAGCTGTGCCGGTATTTGTAGAGGTCCCTGGCGGCATAGAAACTCCTCTTCATCTTTGGAACAGACTCCGGGGAGTCAGTCAACTGAGAGAGGAAGAAAGAAGGAAAGACAGAAAAAAATGACTCTTAAGAATGGAAAAAAGAAAACGGAAGAAAAGATGCAGATCTGAAACAGATGGTGTGTTGCCCTCAGAAGCCATTTAGCTGAATTAAAAATTCGAACATTAATATCTATGTCTTTCTCATAAAAATTGACATTTTACATCAGCACTAATGTGAGCCACCACCAACCAGACGCCTCTGTCTAATCTGGGTCATTTTTTTCATAAAATTTTAAGTGAAATATGTTTCTTAGGTCTCATTTACTATAATCCATAAACTATCTCCCTCCTGACTTTGAAACAAGTCCAACTTATAAAAAAAGAGCAAAACCATAAGTCTGGTTTAACTTTTAAGAAATAATCCATGAAAGAGTGCTCATGTTAGACTGTTATAACCTGCTGGTTCCTGTATTATAAAACAGTGTGAAATAGCCTAATAACAACAATCCCGTCAGCTATTCTGAACGTTATGGCACACAGTTTATGTGTCTGTAGCCTAAAAAGAATAAAAAGTTTTCACTTTCTTTGTAAACCTGTAGGCAGTGTAGAGTTGGAGTTATGGTTCCTGAGATTACTTTGATAATTAACAAACATCACGTGAACACGATGTAGCCCATAACATGTATGACAGTAGTGTACAGTATGCAACACAAGACTGAATCCATTTCTTCTCAAATTTGGCATGATTTTGACACCTAGCTTGCACAGTCCCACCTGGCGTGCTGATGCCTACAGTAAGATCACAGCATTGGGTGTAGCAAGAGGGCTGGGGGGATAAATACGCAGTATTTTAAATACTAGAATATATTGCAGTGACACTCTCTAGCATTCAGAATTTATTAGTTATTTCTATCTTTACCCTGTTTAACATTATCTGTGCTGAATCAGCACACTTACAGACACGATTTACTCTGAAAATTACACTTGGGAGTTTGAATATGTTATAATTTTGCGGTAGTAACCTGCTAAAAGCATCTAAACTTCCACAAAAAAACAAACAAACTTATTTGGTGAGTCCATTTAAAAATAAAACATCGCGATAAAGGGCCACCTCGTCCTTATCCTGCCTGGCTGCTCTGTGTGTGGTCATTAACCTGCCTGTGCTCGGTCCCAGAGGAGAGGAGAGGCTGAGCTGCTGCTGATTGTTTGTTCCCGACAGATAATTTAGTGGTTATGTGAACTCATAACTCATATTGAAATAATGGCAGTATGGCAGAAGGATTGTTGCTATGATTTTCTCATGTGGATTTTTTCCCATTTAAATCTTGCTCTAAATTACGAGGAGAACCTGTCCCCTATAATTTGTCCCCGCGTGAATGTATATCTGTTTTCCACAGCATGCGTGTACAGCACGTCTTCACGGTACATGAACTTAACGTATTTCTGAATGAAAGTTTGGTGTGAGCTGTGTCTCGGGTGCAGACATCACCGTAGCACGGTTGTCCTTACTGTGTCCCGGCCTTTTTGCCGGTGGCCCACATGTCCCGGCTCTCCGGCGTGAAACGTACCTGCGGTGTGCTGTCTCCGGCGTGCCCTGCGGCCCTCTCGCTCTCCACCGGGCTGACGGAGTCGGAGATGCCGCTATCATCTTCAGCCGCCGGCTCGTCGCTCTCCGAGTCCGATCCCCACGTCGAGTCACATTCCTCAATCGTGCTCGGCTCCTTGAAACGCCAGCTGCCCACCAGGTTTCCCATTTAAAAAACATGCAATAATCGCCTTCTTCTTCTTCTTTTTAATGATCGCTTTTTTAAAAAAGTAAAAATGCTACATTGCCCCCAGCCTCGTTTTTCGGTTTGCAGAGCGGTGGGTTTGCACTGCGCTTAGTGCGGAGCTTTTAAATGGCAGAAAAGGGGGATTTCCACACTGGCTAGGATGATGCGTGTTTCTGTATGAAAGGCGATTAGTGCCGCAGAGGCAAGAGGCGGTCTTACACCTGTGAATTGTATGAAACAAGGTTACAGTTGAGTAAAGCTAAGCTAGAGACTAAAACTATGAGTGGAAAACCTCCAAATAAAAAAGCTAAAATTAGAACAACAACAACAACAACAAAATAGGGTAGATTACTTATATATGTGTAAGTATACATGTAATCATACATATGTAAGTTGTCTACCCTGCCAATGATGTTGAATAGGTGCAAAAATGAATGTGTGAACAATGAACAAGAATCAATGTCAGAATTTAATGTTGATTCAGTCGAATTAAAATTGACAGTAAAAGATTAATTTAGCAATTATTGTTTGGTATCTGGGATAACTAGCAAAAATATATATGTAGGATTTTTTTTTACATCAATACAATCAGCTTGAGGACACTTAGCTTTACATGTTTATTGGGACTACGAAAGCCTAACACTAAAACAAACACTAATAAAAGCTAAACTTAGATGCAAATATGATAATTACAGCACATTTCCAACAGAGCTCCAAATCAAATACCTTTATGTTGCTCTATGTTCTTTCAAAGGCATGAGTCTTTGTAAGTATTTTAAGGAGTCTATCATCATTACTGGCAGATACAGTGTTTCTTATTTGCTGTATTCTATTGCTCTGTGGCATTAATCACCTTCTATACAATTCATTACAACAACAGCATCAGGACCAGAAGTGCACCACGTGACACAAGAACAGCGATTATGTCTCTCCAGGAGGAAAGTGAAACTGTGTTGGTTATTCCTTTGGAAAGTCCATGTGATCTTATAGTTTATTGATTTTAAAGTGGATTTCTAAAAAGTGACATTTTATTTGCCATTTTGTTTTTAACCCAATTAATCAAACTTAAAAAACTTTTAAAGTATGGATATAAACAGAAAAGAATTACATCCTTATGGTGTAAAAAGAGCTCATAAAATGTCACTAAAAGTCCACTGTTCGAATGTAAATGTTTACATCATACCACTCTTTTTCTCAGGAAAAAAGCTTATAATATTTGTAAGTGTATACATCTTGTGATAAATTCCCAAGATACCACTTACAGATTTAATAAAGGGAATTCCCTATCGTGTGGCTCGTGGCAGGTTTCAATCAAGCATCTGTTTGTTTCTTATGACTCACAAAGTTGCTTAAATTATCTTGTCATGAAAATTCCTGTAAAATGACTGTTCATTGTTCTTCTTCTTGCTGTTCCGTTTCAGACTTTCTATGAAACTATTTTCTTTCCTCAATTTCCTTTAGTGGACCTTGCAACAAAAAAGCTCTAAACTCAAGAAAACCCCCCAAAAAAACCTGTTAAAAAATTTGCAGTTTGGCTGTTTTTAGCTATCATTCATAGATTTCAGTCATTTTAGAGGCACAGTCCTTGAGGACAAAAATCTATTTCCATTGTCATGCAAAGCCTTCATACAGGTTCACCACTGACAGCCTGGGTTGTTGGTGAAAGAGGGTTTAGTGCAGGGTTTGACTGTATATGTATACATATTAAATAATGTATTAATCAATCGTTAATCATTAATGCAAATATCTAACAAGCTAATCACATTGCAGAAACTAATCCTACATGCATGCAGATAATGCAAATTGCTGAAGTTTAATCCGAGTGTCAGAATGGGGAAGAAACATGGTTGTTGGTGCCAGACAGGCTGATGTGGGTATGTCAGAGACTGCTGATATACTGGGATTTTCCTACAGAACCTTCTCCGGGGTTTACAGAGAATGGTCTGAGAAGAGAAGAGAAAGTATCCAGGTTGTGGCAGTTCTCTTGGTGAAAAGTTCCTTGTTGACCACCTGTTAAATCCAGACTTTCAGTCAGGTGACCAACTTGCTACCCTGACGGGTAAAATATTGCTTCATCATGACGGCCAACGCAGAACAGTTGGTAGTACTGCAGGACAAAAGTGTTGTTTTTTTCACCTGTCTCAAACCAGGTGAAAAACTTGGATCATCTATTCATCTATTCATGGCAGAAAAATGAAGATATGAAGAGAAACTACAAATTTTGGGGACCTGTGAGCCACATTCTGCCCGGCAGCTTTATTTAAACGCCTGAAAGTGGCCATCTCTCTCCTAGAGCTCCAGTTTGGTGACATCTACATGTACCTTGTAGAGAATCGTTCACCTTACAGTGCTGCCAGGTTGAAAGCTTTCAAAGCATGGACAGGTATGTGTATTTTTGATCTGGATTGGGTAAATAAAGCTGCTGTGTGAGAGGTGAAGAACAAGAAATTGTTCATCGTTAAAGCAAATATAAGTGCTACATACCTAGCTTGAATGAACTACCTTAAATCTTACATTTTGTTAACTTAGACATTTACAGTCTAGGGCCAAAAAAGTTCTGGTAGTATTCTTTTGTCACAATGTTGTATCATAACAGTAAAGTTGACTGAGTATTTTACCAATTTCAGGTAAACTATTCCATTGACAGCCTGGATTGCTGTGGAGAAGCAATTTGATTGATTGGGCAGGTCTGCTCACATGTCGGTGCCACACTCTAGGCCAGGGGTCAGCAACCCTAGGCACGCGTGCCACAGTTGGCACGCGAAGGGTACTGATGGCACGACCATAGCTGGACTGGCCATCCGGCATTTGCTCGGTGGGCCGATGATTTTTTTTTTTTTTTGGTAACGGTATAAACAATGAAAGGTGGTGGATTGGCCAGATGCTGGCCCGTGGTGGCTATGGCGTAGCTTCCACAGATTCAATAACATTAGCAAGTGGTGGAGGCCAGCAGGTGGATGAGAGAGAGGGGAGGCAAGAGGAGAGACCCGAGGCAGACGCCGGTCCGAGTGTCAGGTGAACTGAACTTCAGGTAAGAAGTTATGACCTGCAGTCTATCTGGGTCAGATATAAACCAAGTTTAGGTGGAGTTTATTTTCGTTGTGCTGACTTTTTACAGTCAGTTACAATAACTCGTACTGCGTACTAGCTAGCATGACGGAGTTTCTATACAGCTGGGTGGGTGCTATGTTACTGATAGTGAACTTTATTTTATTCATAAGGTTAATTATTAGAGTTGCCAACCATCCCGTAAAAAATAGAATCGTCTCGTATTCAGAGAAAATATTACGTGTTTCGTATTGAGCTGAAAAGGAACACAGTTTGTCCCGGACTTCAGCTAGAATGGAAAAAGACACAAAGCTGGATTTATTCTGTCGTTACGCTGTCAGCTGTCTCTTCTTCTCTCATTCTCTCCCCCTCCCTCTCCTGTTGCTACTTCAATCATGAAACTGATCAATGATCAGCTGATCGGCTTTTCTCTCTTGTTTGTTTATCGCTCACTTTGTGCCAGAAAGAGGAAACCAGCGGATGTCGCGCTAAACAACAGCAGCACATTTAAGTTTGATCAGCTGTTGTTAGAATTTATTTAATATTAATTTCTAGTATCAGCTGATGCTTGCTGGAGCCACAGCCGTAAAAGCTGCTGGTCATGATATCGGTTTGGATATGTGGTGAGAGGGAAACATGAAGATGAAACCAGGAGATGTCCTTACTGAATCATCAGAGCTGAACAGGTGATGGAGAAACAGGTTTACCTTTAGGTGACATGAATGAGTTGAAGGGAAGTTATGAACTGTTTCTGAGAGACAAATAACACCAGGATCCTTTTTTTATGTAGCTGACAGCTGGTAACTGTGCAGGGGCGGGTCTAGCAAAGTTTTGCCAGGGGGCCAGGTAGGGCATTAACAGGGAGAGGGGGGCACAAAGAAATACTTTCTTATTCTCATTTAAAATGTCTGGCTGTTATTAAATAATTATCTGAAGCTTACAATCAAAGTTTTTATCTGATGTAAAATGTATAGAAATCATACATATACCAACAAGACAGTGTACATCACTGTCACAACAGCGTTTGTTTTCATTCAAAGGCTTTATGGCTTTAATATCTGGTGGGCCAGTCTCTGGTCAAAATGCCCGGGCCGATTTTTTGTCCCAGTCCAGCCCTGGGCACGACACGCAGTGAATTAATCTGAGAAGGTGCATTAAAAAATAAATGGCCGGGCCAGTGGTGCACATCGCAAATTAGCTCGCATAGACATGTTAGTTGTGCCGCTTCTTAATGACGGTATCTTAGCTAACAACCCAAACTACCAGATTCAACTTGTAATTGGCTAAAAATAACTTGGCCTACCGGTGAGAGGGACATTGTTAGCTTTCCACATTCCGACACTTCAAAAGCTTTAGGAGCTTTCCGCTCAACACAGCATCAGCACCACGGAAATACACGGATACATCCGTAGACTCGAGACAGAATTCACAATGCATTTTTGGGACTTTCAGGTGTATGGACCAATGTTTTATTTTCTGATCAAACCAGAACGCTTTAATGAGCAGCTAGATTTGTCTCGCATTAACTGGCTGAGTTAATGCGACATCGAAGGAGCTGGAATCCATAGCTGTGCGTGTTCATGGAGCTTGCATTTTCACCTGCTGGACATCACTACCTGACAAGTTTAACTGTCTTCAGAACATTGCAGAGGCCTTATTGACAGTATTTGACTTTACATATCTGTGTGAGCAGATTTTCTCTCACATGAAGAGTGTCCTCAGGTAGCCGTCTGAATGCTGGACACTCGGAGACCTGTGTCTCTGAGTGGGAGACCAGTGATCACATTAACATGTGTATCTCTGTATTAACAAACATGCCATATTGGCCCAGTTTATTTTTCTTATCATTGTTGTGAGGAGACCATAAATAGCATTTGTATTTTCTGTTGTACAGTTCATTTGCTGTTATGGAGTTCTTGTTATGGATAAAAAGTGTCTTTTTTTGTTTCAAAATAGCTGATAACTATTCGCTGATAGCTGCCAACATCTGCGAACAAATATAATTCTATAAAGTTGTTCTATATAGTGTGTAACTGTTAATATAGAGCGTTATTAAATTTATTGCTAATGCAATCATATGGCACATTGACTTCTGAGGAAATTTTAGACGGCACTCGTCATCAGAAAGGTTGCCTACCCCTGCTTTAGGCCATTCTGGTAGCTGTAAATAAATGTTGATTAGTGCAGTGATTAGCTGATTATCCAATAGCACAGCAACTATCTAGCATTTCGGCTAAGTTAAAATCAAAGATGGCTGGCGGGTAAAGGACCACAGTACTGTTTTTGCCCTCCAGGGGGCGTGTCCCAGTAGCTCTCACATCACATGAAAACTTTGGTTAGCAGCAGAAGACCACACCATGTGTCGCTCATGGTAGCTAAGAGCAGAAAACTGAAGCTACAGTTTGCATTGACTTATTCAAACTGCACAGCAAAACATTTGGAAAAATGTTGCCTGAGTCTTCATTTCTGCTTTGACAGTTGGATGGTAGAGTCAGAATGTGGTGTAAACAGATAAATAAATATCAGTGCATCCTCCTTTGTATCTAGCTCAAGCAATGTGTAGTTAAAGCAAACTAGAGTACACAGTAATATATGGATTATAAGAGACATTTTACTGTTGAATGTGCTCTCTTACTGGTGATACATCAGGTGCATTTTGATCATAACATTGATACTTTTACTTTAGTAGCATTTTAAATGCAGTGGAGTAGTGGTAGTTAACATGCATTAACATAGAAAAGTTAAAGTTTAGATACCCTATTTCTAAAAGTGATTATCTTTTAAAAATTTAAAAGAAAATGTTAAAGCAAATGTCATAAAGTCAGCTTTGACCTCCAAAAGCACATACAAGTCCAGATCGAGTGGGTGTTTTTGATTTGCTTAAGCCTGTGCTTTGGCTTCTGTTAGACTAGGAAGATGATTCATCAGAGGGGAGTCTGCAGTTCCTGGCAGAGTGAATGACATTGATGTGACTCTGAACTTCCAGCCCTTAAACTGGGATTTGTGGTGGCCTGGGTGAAACATGTGTCAGTGAGGTGAGGATAGAGTCATTTGTTGGTCAAGAGAAAACTGCGCAATGTGGAACTACAGTGAAACTACAGTGAGGCAATCGAGAGAGTATCATCAGTGTTTCCTGTCAGCTCATCAAACACAGAAACTGAAGTTGGTATATGTGGTATATGACTCAAATTTAACATTATAGAAAATTTTATCTGAAATTAATATCTGAAATAGCTGCAGTTAGTCGGCTCCTTCATGTTAACCTGTGTAGTTTATTTTGGGATTCATTTCTCTATAAAAACGTAATGTTGTACCAAAGTCGTGGAAATGTCCATTCACCAACCACCAACATTTAAAGAATTCTTACAACTATAAAACCATTGTTGTCTATAGTGGAAATCCAGGACCAGGGTAACTGATTATTTTTGGTTTCTAGCATGTTAAAAAGAAGTGAAAAATGACAAATCTTCACAGTCAAAATGAAGGTCAAACAACTGCCTTTTCAAGTGACTCATGTTACATTAAAATGGTTTAATTATCTGACAAATACAATCATGTTTTCATCCAGGTGCTGTTGTTTCTGTGGCAGTTAACACACTGCATTGGTCCTCTATTTTACTGACAACTGCGGAAGTAGTGGAATTTACATGATACCACATAACTACAGTTGCAAAAACGAAATGAGGAATTAAGTTTAGAACTATCTTACTCAAGCGAAATTCACTAAGAGGATGTATTTAAAGGGCTGTGAAAACAAGAAAACTCTCCCTTTGTAGATGTTGTGTATACTTTTCAAACTGTCCAAGATAAGGATTTTTTAACCACTTGCTAAACAGGCTTTTTTTTTTTTTAAATAGAAGATTCGTGTGATACATTTATCCTGTGATTGTAGTTTTTTTTTTTGACACTATGTCATTGTCTATGACAGTAATGATAACAGTGCTTGAACCCACAAATCTGATAAAGGTCTAACAAAGTTACAGAGAACTTCATGTTGTCAGGGATGTTAGGTCTTCCTTGGACTTAGCTGACTGATGTCTGTTAGGTCTGAACTTCACTGACTTAAATCTCTGAAATGGACCAATTTTCTTCTTTTGAGGTGTTGGTGACTTTTTGAGCATTTTTAATGGGATTTTCTAACAAATTGTATAGTTTTGTTTTGTTGTGTATAGTTTTCAAACTGTCGAAGATAAGGATTTTTTAACCACATGCTAAACAGGCAAATTAAAAAAAAAGTAATAATAATTATTTATGTGTAAAATTTATGTGTAACATTACATTGGTTAGATTCATCATAGCCTATAGTCTGGATTCAGTGCTGGTATACAGCGTAGATCTCCAGAATAGTAAAACACCTCTACACTTGAATATTCCTGCCAACATAATTTGCTGTGGGTTTGGCAGACTGCAGTATCATCCTCTCAGGCTCATTACATTACATACATACATGTACTCAGAGGTTAAAGTGGGCTGGAACGATCCAGTATGATGTTCCAACACCTCCAGTTAACATGCAATTAAAACCGATAGGCAGGTTAATGCATTTACTGTCGAGTGAATTAATTTTTCAGTGTGCTGCAGCCTGACTTTCCTTCCAGTTGTGTGCATCAAGATACTTACTCAGTAATAAGCTGGCATCAAAGACGAGGGGCGAGAACAAAAAAAGAAACAAGTGCCAGGTAATTTCAAATGGAACTTTTCAATCAGTTTAAACATCCTGTCACTCTGTTAACACCCCATCATTTCATATTTCATGACTTTGCCTAAAAATATTATTTTGGGGGTGTGTGGGATCAAAAGAAAAAAAAAAACAATTTTGACCACTTCTACTGAGAACTTTTGGCGGAGGATTAGGGCCCCTGGAAAAAAAAGTGGGGATGTCTTTTCTTTCTTTTTTTCCCAGAATTCTGAGGAAAAAAACTGAATTCTGACTGGCTGACCGTGACTGAGATGATAAACTTTCAAAGTTTTACTTTTACAATAGTTAATTAAATATGTTTCTTACATTTCTGTAGCTAGTCGTGATGTCAATGAGGTGTTTTACTGTGAGTCCGCTATTTTTATACCATCTCTATTTTAGTGCAATGAATGCCAAACGTTATGATAAATTCATTTCTAACTTTTTACAAACTTCTTGGTCTGTAATAATTATAGTTTTTAGATGTATTGGCTGCTGTGTTTGTTGTACCCTGTGTTTATTAGTTTATTCTAATGTGTATTTTAACTTTATGATCTGTAATGAATTATCTAAATCATTCATATATTAATACAAATTAAAATTAAAATGACCAACTTACTTAGCAAGCACTTTGCTGCTGTTGCAGGATGGGGTCAGAATGATGTCTTTTGGCAGTTCTAGTGCTAACTGTTAAGCTAATGCTACTATAGTGAAAACTCAAAAACTCAGATGCAGCTTCAAGTTCCAAAAAACAGTGTACTGAATAACAGTTTCAATAAACTCAATAAAGCATAGATGAAAAGTAGACAAAAAGCGCCCCCAGGGGGTTAAGCTGTAGACAAACAAACTGGAACACAGTAGAAGACAATCTGAGCAGTTAGCCATCCTTAACCCTGGAGAACCCATGGGGTCAAATTTGACCCCATGGTTTCCCTAGAAAACCAATGGGGTCGGCTCTGACCCCATGGGTTCTCCAGGGATAAACAGGGCCCAGAGGGACGCAGGTGGCACCCGTCTTCCACTACGCTCAAAGACAAAAACAAAAAAGAACCACAATACATGTGATACACACAGTACGTGACTTGAATACGTAATCATTAATGTACCGATCACTCATGCTCAGATCAGCCTATTTGCTGAAAAATAAAATGCAACTTCTAAAATGTTTGAGGCATTACATGAGAATTAAAATAAAATAAAACCTGAGACAACTTTAAACACTTCCGTGCGAATGACTTTCCAGTGCTTGCTTTGGTATAACTGAGGTTTAAACATAGTCTACTAAACACACTGATTAATAAATGATTAATGAATACAAGGTGATTGTCCTATGTCCTTTGGCAAGTGATCACTCAGAAATGTACTGAAAGAAGCTTTTGCAAACTGAACACCACATGAACAGTCGTCATACCAGTATTGATACACAACAGAAAAAAGGTACATACAGGTAAAATAAGTTAAAACAAGTTTTCCAGTGCAGTTCAATTTTATTCAGTCTAATTCAATCCAGTTTTATTTGTATTGTGCCAAACACAATAACAATAAGTTCAAAGACCTTTATATTTAAATTCATGACTTTACAATATAAAAGAGAAATCTCATCAATCAGGTTTTCACCTCTGAGCAAGCACTTGGTGACAGTGGGAAGGAAAAAGTGCAGAGTGTTACTTTTTATGATGGACCAGAAACTGTCCTCATCAAAGTTTTCACAAGAGATTTATTGTATCTTGAATTTGGTTTGTCATTGTTCCTTTGTCTTGTTGGCTTCTTCTGACTTTCCCATTCTTTGCACATCAGTCAACTTCAGGCTTTGTGCTCAGTATGGGCACAAAGGACCTCATTTTCATGACGCCACAGAAGCTGTTTTCTTTGCAGAAACCATCTGCTCTGTTTTTCATTGTCCCAGAATTTTGGGATCCTACTATGTACCTTGAGATGTGCCTACATCTTCCAGTTTAGACCAGAAGTTTTCATCAGAAAATATTTTCATTTTCTTCTGGGCTCTTTTGTCAGAAATGCATATCGTTCTGAATTTGTTGCAAAGTTGAAAGAAAGATGTGGCCAGTGGTCGACTAGCTAACCTAATCTTTAAAGTAACTCAAGTGAAACAGTCGTGTGCTTGTGATGGTAAACATCTGGACCACAGTGTTGATTTGTGAAGAAGTAACTCTCATGACTCATCCAGTGATGTCATTCCCTGGCCAATCAGGGTCATGCAGTCTGTTGATGTCACATTTTTGGCTCGACACAGCTTGTTTGGTACTACAACAGAATAGGTACTAATAAAGTATCGTGTACTACTACCTAATTGAAAACCCCAAGAACGGATTAAAATAGTTTTAGTTTCTTTTTCTTCTGAGTCGATTGTTCTTTTACTTGTTAGCTAAAATAAACTAATGTAAGTCTGATTAGCAGCAAACAACGAACTGTCCCCGTGACATCATATTCTGTACTGGCACAAAATGGTGTTAAATATGATCTAAAATCGTTAAACACACATTCTTAAGTTCCAGCTTCATAGACAATGTTATATTTCTGACAGTTTTCAGAGGGACTTAGAGCTCCATGGTGTAAATGAACTAAAACATGCAGTGTTTCATGTTCATTTTAAGTCCATAAACACCAAATATATATGTGTATAAGTAATTAATTAATATCCCAAACAAACAAACAAACAAAGACAATATACTACTGCGGCTTTAATGTTGCAAAAAACATTGGTGTTGTTTCCTCTCCACGTTGCGGGATACGATTACACGATACTCATATGTGATAATCAGATTCATGTTCTCTGTGAAACACCACAAAAACACAAAGATAAATGCCGAATAAATTAGGATGAGATTAAAAAAAAAAAGGTAAAGGAGTGTAGTTTTTGTGGCAACGATAATGACAGAGGAAACATATGTGTTTTAGATTGGCTGAACGCACGCCTACAAATAAAAATACAGATGGCAGGCCAGGGCCAAACTTGTAGGAGGCAATATGAGATTCAGGCTCTCTGAGTGATTAGTTCCTCTTTTTTCCTCCTTACTGACAGTACAAGTACCACCAGGGGGCACTGTTTCCCAAAGAATACTGCCAGGCTGTCTCATTACAGGCGTCTCACCAGTCTGCGTGAGTGTATTCACGCGCTGCATGTAGGTGATTGAGCTTATAGGCAGATCTCTGCAGGGGAATTAGGCACACTCACATAGTGTGTGTGTGTGTGTGTGTGTGTGTGTGTGTGTGTGTGTGTGTGTGTGGGGGGGGGGTGTGTGTGTGTGTGTGTGTGTGTGTGTGTGTGTGTGTGGGTGGGTGGGTGGGTGTTTGTGCACGTACAAGTGTTAAAAAAGCCAATCGGTTTCCCCAGAGATTGGCTTGCCAATAACATTATGTTGACTACCTGAGCTAGAAAAGCAGTGATCTACCATAATGACCTTAAGAAAGTCTCAGTAAAAAGATGGGAAGGTGGGTGAGCGTCTAAAAGAAAGACACACTCTTTTTTTAGTTGATGTACCTCTTAATGAGATTGGTCCCTCTCTTTAAACTGATCATCTCTTAGGATTTTTTTCCAGCAATCTTTAGGGTCAAGACCTCATTACCAGTGTGCCTTTGTTGCTAGGCTTCCAGAGGTCACCTGCCAATCAAATGGTGTGTCGAGTCTGCCAGTGTGACATCAGTAACCTTTGATTTTATTATGGTGGAATGTGTGTGAGAGCTGCTCTGGGATTGCTTCTGGAAAAAGAAGGGTCAGTCATGAATGCACCCACTCAAAGTCACATCTATAGCATAGCAGCATGTGAGGCTGGGAAAGAATGTCTCGGACTCCCGGACCATCAGCACCGGCTCCCCTCAGGGCTGTGTTCTTTCTCCTCTGCTCTTCTCCCTGTACACCAACTGCTGCACCTCCACCCACCAGTCTGCCAAGCTAATCAAGTTTGCAGATGACACCACCGTTATTGGACTCATCTCGGACGGGGATGAGTCTGCCTACAGGAGGGAGGTTGAACGTCTGGTGTCCTGGTGCAGCCACAACAACCTGGTGCTGAATGCCCAGAAGACAATGGAGATTATTGTGGACTTCAGGAAGCACACAGCCCCACTCCCCCCCATCATCCTGACTGACACCCTCATCACCTCTGTGGACTCATTCCGCTTCCTGGGTACCACCATCACCCAGGACCTGAAGTGGGAGCCCACCATCACCTCCGTCATTAAGAAAGCCCAGCAGAGGATGTACGTCCTGAGGCAGCTGAAGAAATTCAACCTGCCAACACGGACGATGATGCAATTCTACACCGCAATCATCGAGTCCATCCTCACCTCCTCCATCACCGTGTGGTACGCTGGAGCCACTATCAGGGACAAACAGAGACTGCAGCATGTTGTGCGCTCTGCTGAGAAGGTGATTGGCTGCAGACTCCCATCTCTGCAGGACCTGTACACCTCCAGGACACTGGAGCGTGCAGCTCGGATCACAGCTGACCCTTCTCACCCTGGACACAGTCTGTTTGACCTGCTCCCCTCAGGCAGGAGGCTCCGGTCCATTCGCACCAGAACCTCTCGCCATAAGAACAGTTTCTTCCCCTCTGCTGTTGGACTCATGAACAATAACCATATGACTGTTCCCACCACTAACACATGACCCTACACTGTGTTCACTGCATCATCCCACGTTTGGCACTGATCACCACCTGCACTCATGTATATATCTATCTACTTAGCACTTTTAATTCTTATTTCTATGTCTATTTAAGCATTATATGACAGTATGTATGCACTAAGCACCGCAGCAATTTCCTAATGTTGTAAACCTGCTCAACATTTGGCAATAAAACCCTTTCTGATTTCTGATTTCATTATGCTGCATTCTCTTCGTTTTAATAGGAAACCTACAAAGCACTTTCAGTATGTGTGAAAATGTGAGTTAATAATGCTATTGATAATAAAGATTGAAGTTTAGCCAAATATTCTTCAGTATCAGCCAATATTTTTAACTACAGAGAAGTAGTCACAGATTAGATGGGACGTTTTTCCCAGTCAAACAGTAACTTTTTATTCAGGAAATGTTGCATTTTATGCTTATTTTATTTATTTTACTCTCTTTTCGATTAAAGCAGATAAAGACCAGGATGGAACTCACTGTTCAGCTGACCTATTTTAGCAGTAATAATAATTTTGTAAACATCAGGTCATCTTACATATCAAACCAGCATACTAAGCTCATAGCTCTTTTGCACACAAATCTATTTAATACTTCAAATTTAATCTCCGTTTATTTATTCATACTATTTGTATTTTACCTGTTCTAGTTCTATTTGTACATATTAACCGGCATCTGTGTATGGACAGCAGAGAAATGCTTTTCTTTGCACACATGACATTAAACGCTTTGAATCTTGAATCTTGAATCTCTGTTCTGAAGCAATAATGTTATTTAATTAGGTCAGTGGATGTTCTCAAGTGGCTCAAACTAAGAGATAAAGGAAGAGTATTGACGTCTCAGAGACACATGTGTTTATGTCTGTGGCTGGGCTAATTTAACAGTACCCTTTTGACTGGATTCAATGGGTGCTATGGTGCTGCTGTTTGTCCTGCTATAGCTCTGAATCTGGGGATTTACCCACAGAGAAGACAGTGCTCATGGCAGCAAGTGTCTCTCATTTCAATTGTGTGACAAATCTGCTGTTATGGAGGGGTGTGAAGGAGAAAGTGAATTTTAGTTTTAGTTTTTATAAATCCTGTATAAATCTTTTACAGGCAGATGACAGGTGTTCAGAGGATCCTATTAGTAGTGGGTGAAAATGATGGAACAGCAAACTCATCCTCCAGACTCGCCACAGTCTGCAGTCAGCATGCTGTTTGAAATAAATCAACCTCCCACCATGGGTGGACGGCAGCTCTTCTAGAGCCCAGCTAGTTGCTTTGTTCCCCCGCCCCCTCATTCATAAGCCAAATGTATTTCAGTTTACCTAGCTTGAAAAATGGATTCTGAAATGCGTGTGTATTTCATGTGTTAGACCTGTCCTACAGCAAACCTCACGACCCCTGTTATCAATGTGACATTGTGCACATAACATGGCAATAGGGCAGAAGTCAATGAGCATCTCAGATGCCGTCAGTGGAAGGTTGCCTACATTTAATCCAAGGGAACTTTAAAGATTTGATTTTCTTTGGAGAAGTAATGGAATATAGTATTGAAGTAAATCATATACAAATTCAATTAAATGTCCACTTGTGAGTCTCTCAGAGACAAAGACTAATGGAACGTGCTTATATTTGTGCCCCCTCAGTGGGCTCAGTATTAAAGAGAACTTGATATGGTCTGTATATAAAAAAAATGAATGTAGCCACGATCAGTTAATGAAGACTTACTTTCTGAATCCTTGAGTTTAGTATTTTAGCCACTGCGTGCAGGTTTTTTAGAGCCAAAATTATCACATTTTAGCATTAGTTGTCACCTAATGCTAGCAAGCTTAGTTAGTAAACTACTTCCTCACTACAGATAAAATGCACAGATGCATAGCTGCTAATTTATTGCTAAGAGACTAACAGAATAGTAGCATTACACTCACCAGAACTGAAGTACAGGAATCTTGGTAGGCTGTTAGTGCAATTAACTGCCCAACAAGCTGTGTCATTTTTAGGCATTCTATTAATAGAGCTCAAAAAGGCACGTGTAACCTTGCAGGCAGCTAATGGCTACAGTCAGCAGCGTGGACTACAACCTGTCAATCAAAGTTGCCACACCCATAAGAATGATAACTCTATGAGATGAGTAAATAATTCGTCTTGCATACAGATGGGTAAGTTAGCGAGAGAGTATAATTCAATTCAATTGTATTTATACAGCGCACAACAACAATCGCTTTATATTGTAAGGTAGACCCTACATACAGAGAAAAACCCCAAAATGATATGACCCCCTATGAGCAAGCACTTTGGCGACAGTGGGAAGGAAAAACTCCCTTTTAACAGGAAGAAACCAGCAGAACCAGGCTCAGGGAGGGGCGGCCATCTGCCACGATCACCTGGAGAGAGAGACCAGGCTGTAAACATGCTTAGCTCTGCTGCTTCGTGTCTAGCACGAACTGTATACGTAGCAGCATACAGTGATATATGTATGCATATATACATGTGTGTTTCTGACAGTCAGGGGATTTATAGCTTTGGGGCTAAGATGGGAGGAAAGAAAAGTCTTTACTCTGGTGGAAAAACACCTGCACCATTATCATCATGGAGAAGATTCACAAATGAGCACGACAATCTGAGAGCGCCGCATCGAGTCATTTAGGATTAACAATCAGCAATCAGCACAGATTACAGCTCACGGGGAAAAAAAACCACAATCTCTCCGCTCTGGTAATTAGGACCTCTAGCTGATCTTGAGTCAGGTGTGTGTTGGTGTGTGTGTGTGCATGTGTGAGAGAGTGAGTGAGAGACATAGCAAGTGACAGACTGAGAGAAACAACTGGAAAACTATGCTGGGTAAAGTTTCTCCCAATAAATACTGGTTACTAAATCTGTCAGACCCCACTACAAATTCACTTCTAACCACTTGATGTTGCACCCAAACACATTTTGTCGAATTTCCCCTCCATTTTCTATCCCCCTGCAGCTTTTAAGTAGCGCTGCGCTAGCAGCTAATCTCTCAGCCCGACAGTCAGGCTCATGGCTAACGACTAAGTGTCAGCGTAACAGATGGGGGTGCTGTCTACCCTGACCTGTTTACAGACACTAAAAGCTACAGGCATGAATGTAGCCTGTGATAAATCATTCACAGCGCGAAAATGAACTGGTGGCAAATAAACACCAGCCTCCAGCCCACAATTACATTAAATCAATACATCAACAACTTATTGATCCTTAGTATTTAATCAAATGTAGAACACATTTAATTAATTCATGTTTCTTCAAATCTACCCTCAAATAAATACAATGTGCACAGCACCAGTTGAGAAGCAGTCTTCTGTTATTCATAAAACAGTAAAATGAACATCAGTGCTTAATTGAAGAGCTCCATCAGCTCACTAATTTATTTCCAGTTTGCCTATGCCAGTGATTGCAAGCAGTACTGTGATAGATAATATCCAGTTCAGTGCTTGAGGCATTGCATATTTGTATTTTTGAAAAGTAAAAATAACATTCTGTTTTCCAGTTTGAATTAGAATGCTAAAGTGATAGATGAGCAGGCAGAGGGAAAGAATGGCAGGTGCCACAGTAAAGATGGATTACTCCCAGCTGCAGTGCACTGGTGCTATAAGGTAATATATAGGACTTCAGTTTAAAATGCGCTGTTTATTCTCTGCCTGAAAGAGTCAGGCCATCCCAAGTGGGGCTATTCTGGGTATCAGGTATGGAAAAAAATGAGACCCTAATGAATTCTTACTGTCTGAAGCTAAATCAGACATTTGAATATACACTTCCTCCAGCTAGTCTAACACCTAGATGACTTGTAACTAGTTCCCCATGTTCTTCATCTTTGGCCAGGTAAACATAAAAGAGCTGTTTTTTGAGAAAGAGTTAAATGGAAAGTTGAAGATCGAAGGAGTTGAAGTATTGAAGGTGGATGAGTTCAAATACCTGGGATCAACCACCCAAAACAACAGACAGAGTGCATGCAGGGTGGACCAGGTGAAGATGAATATCAGGTGTGATTTGTGACAGAAGGACAGCTACAGGAGTGAAGGGGAAGACAAGATGGTAGTGAGACCGTGGTATGGAGACGGTGGCTCTGACAGAAAAAACAGGAGGCAGAGCTCGAGGTGGCCAAGCCGAAGATGAAAAGTTTTTTGTAGGGAAATGAGTACATAAGAGCGATAGCTCGGTAAGGCAGGTTGGAGACAAAATTAGGAAGGCAATGACAAGATGGTTTGGTCATGTAAAGAGGTGGAATAGTGGATGTATTGGACAAATATAAATACTTAGCTGAGGAGGAAGACCACAGAGAAGATTCTTGAAGAAGGAGGACATGCAGAGTAGGATGCAGGAGACGGGGTGAGTTGGATGAATCCAAAGAAGGAGACGTTAAAACATACACCAAACTTGTGCTAACTAATCGTTAAGACTTTAAGGTTTTGTCTTTTGAATTTCTTCTCCATTCATCCCCATATTTGAAAAGTGTAGACACTGTCCATACCAACAACACTTAGCCCCTTTGCTATTAACTGTCTGTTTGGCCTGTCAGCCAAATACACTGTGATCAGGATTCATCCATCCATCAAGTTTCTTCACCACTTATCTAATTCAGCATTGTAAGGGCCCTGGAATCTATCCCAGCTGTCATTAGGCAAAAAGAGAAGAGGCTTTGATACAGTTACTGGATTGTACTCATAGAATTACCATGAAAGCAAAGTTCCCACACGTGGGACTAATAAAGGTTATCTTATCTTATCTTATTTTAAATAGTAGTTATAATTTAGCATCCTGCCAACCATGAATATCTGTGAATGTGACTAATTCAGTTAGAAGTTTATGTAGCTAGAAGCTCAGATTTATAAGCCTGCAGGTTTACAAAGAAAAGAAGGTCATATGAAATTGAACCTCAACTTAACAATGATTGAAATGACTAATATCTCATATGGATTACTATATTAAGTAATATTAGAACGTGTGTGTGTTTTGTTGTGTTGAGACAGAGAGGTGCAGCACAAGGTCTGCATTTTCACACCTGTATGTTTGACTATTGTTGCTTTGACCTTTCCAGATTTCGGCCTATTGAAGCTTAAAACAAACTTATATTTGTGATTAAAGAAGTGCAGAAATGTTTAATTTGATCGATTTCCCATTTGTGTGAAAGGGTCGCTGTTTGACACACTAGAGGAGAGCCAGCATGTTTACTGTCGCAGACAGACAGTCTTAACCTGGTCTTCATCATAGTAATCATTTAAAATGATGCATTTTTACATTGAGTAACCTAACCATACCCTAACTCCCTGACCCTAACCCTAAACAGGTCTCTGGTGATCTGGTAGATGTTAAGAAATAAAAACAGCCCAGTTCTAGTCGAAGTGCTGTCAGCATGCACTTCTGTATTTACTCAGCCGAACCCAAATGCAGTGTTAACATCACATGCGTGCACAGTGCACAAAGTTTACATTTATGTTGCGTTTCTAAAGGGAAGCTCCCCTCTGTTATGCTAATAGGCCTAGATATCACCAGTAATTCAAGGTTAGTCAAACAGCAGTTTGTTTGGTTGCTGGGCACGCTCGAGAGACTTTCCTGTCCTGGTTCGACAGCGTGCTGGCAGAGCTACAGCCATCAATGTCACTGCACAGACAGTGCGAGGTACAGCATTTGTTTCCCAGTCCAGCCCTGTGTTGTACACAAAGAGGGAGCCGGGCAGCGAGCCAGCAGAGAATCGCATGGAAAAGTACGAAGTGCATAGCTGCCTGCAATGAGACAATCTGAGGGAAAGTGGGATTTGGCACTGCCGTATGCATACGCAGGGCTTAGATATGTACACTTTAAAGGGTCCTGACAAACATTTTGTCAGTTTCACTTGCTAAAAAATCAGTGTCCTCACAGCAGCAGACGGACTCCTTGAGGATGAATCTCAACCTACTGTTGTGTGTGTGTGTGTGTGTACGTGTGTGTACGTGTGTGTGTGTGTGTGTGTGTGTGTGTGTGTGTGTGTACGTGTGTGTACGTGTGTGTGTGTGTGTGTGTGTGTGTGTGTGTGTGTGTGTGTCTTTTCTCAAACAAATCAGCTTAGATTGCCTCAGCGCTCTTGAAACGGGAGTGAGAAATAGAGATTAATATCAAATGAAAGAAGAAAGGAGAGAATACGATGAAGAGGGGGTGGGGGCCAAAAAAAGCCACAGGAGGAAAGAAGAGACAAAGGCAGTGAGTGAGAAAGAGAAAATGATAAACAGGGAAGACCGTCACAGAAAATCTTTATTGCATTTTCACCCTGTCTGCATGGTAAGAAAAGAAGCAGAAAAACAGAATTATTCTTTTGAAGATTTGATTTTAGAAGCACAGTGAGTTTAGTACACCAGCAGCTTCTGCCAGGAACACAGAAGAGGCAATTTTACCCTTTATGGTCTTCCTCACAAGGTCTCATATTGTTCTGATTTCAAGCAAATGTGCAAAGATGTTATTATAGCCACAAACTTGACTGCGTCAATTCCATAAATGTACTTTGGTTTTGGTGGCAAAATCTGAAAAATTGTTTGTTTCAGGTTTTTTTAGGCATCACTGAATCAGGTGTTTGTTTTTTGGTTGAACCCTGTGAAGGAGGTCTCCATGAATAGTGACATTTAAATCAAACATTGTTCTGCTGCTTGGGAGTGAATTAACTGGACACATTGTGATTACTGAAAGCAAATTTGTTCTTTGTTTTTGTGTGTGTGTGTTTTTTCTTGTTTTCAGTCTCAGCAGCATAACGGCAGTATTTAGCAAGGATTGGCCGGCCCCGGCTAAATACAGTCCCAGGCGACTAAGTGCTCATGGGCCCCCTGCTGTACTGCCTCTGTTTGAAGCAACTGTTAACCTTTGGAAAGGTCAATCAAGTCTCTGCAACTGAAAAGGGAAAAGTTCCAAAATCAACCAGAAAAACAAATAAGAAAAAACAAACAAAAGTAAAGAGGTGATCAAAAATGAATGCAGTTTACAGAATGATGTGTAGAATGATTTTTTAAAGACCACAAGCAGACAAATAAAGTGCAATAATAAGATGAAAAACTGTAGCATGAGCACACATGAAAATATAAATCAAAAGACATTTTCACAAAAGCATATCATAAGAGCTAGAAATCCCCACCAGTCCAGAAAGTCCAGAGCACTCAGACCAGCTAAGAATTTAAAATATTTCTGGGTTTTTTTTTTTGTTTGTTTGTTTTTTTGACAGAAGTAACCTTTTGTAATGAGTAGTTTGATCAAATCTAGAAAATCTGGTATTCTGTTAAAATGATCAGTAAACAAGGGTGATGTAGAGTCACCATGACCTGATTTGAAAAGAAGCATGTCACATGACATATTTTTTAAATGGCTAAAACGTTTTTGATTCTGTGTGGATCTAAGTCTAAAGTCTAAATAATCGAAGAAAACCCTAAAGAATCAGAATGTGTGATTTCTGACCTTCTCCCAAGGTTTGACAACCAAGGGACAAAAATATCGCTCTGACACACAGAAAACTATTTGCGTTTCTTTTAAAACACAAAAGCTTTATTTTCATACTCCCAAACATGTATGGTTAGGGTAAGATGTCAGCCTTCTTTTCTTTTGGTGTCTTTTGTTGGTTTGTAGGCTTAAATGGAAACAAGCGTTCACATTTCAGACCACCTGTCTTTAAACGCTTTCACTTTAGCTTAGCAACTGGTGTAATCACAGCAAGAACCGTATAATCTAGCAAACATTACATTGCTAGACTAAATTCTAGCAGTGTAATGCTGAGTCACCCTAGTTGCTGCTTAGCTTCCCACTGGAACTGTGCAAACTAATTTTGATAATAGCTAAGTTACCCAACCACTACTGGGAAATATAGTTCAGCTAACAGCTTTGCTAAGTGGAGCTCCTACGCCCTAGCACTGATGATGCTGGTATTGTTCTTGCTGCACGTTTGTCCGTGTTCTTTCTTTCTGCCATTATGTGTTTGTCAAAAATAAATATATAAATACAATAAAAAAAAAAGTTAATGGTGTACCAGCCCACGCAGATTACAGAAGCATGCATCATTGTCTGCAGCCAGTGCCCGTTTTGCATCACATATGAGAATTGGATTTGGCAGTAAAAAGCATCACAATAAAGAGCTGTCATTAACATACCTGGCAAGCACAAGAATCAAATAACAGCTGCATGAATATGAAAGTGCTTCAGCTTCAAGAATTGTGAATTGCACTGTACTGTATGTACAAGCGCTCCTCTAGCTGACACACAGCCACATGTTAATAAATGTTATCAAATAATAATAAAAACTGAAACATGCGTACACTGTAATGCACTACAGTCAAGCAGTCCTGTTACACATTCTGCCTCTGTCAGTGTTCACTCCTCTTTGAATTTATTCAAAGATAATCTAACTTGGTGCACATTATAAGCTATAGCTGTAGCTGTCCAGTTTTCCTCAATACAATATAACCTAATTTAACATCTTTATACATTAATATTTCTGTAAATTGCAAAGAATGCTGAAAATCTTCACAGAAAAAGATTTTGTTATACAGGGCCATTGTACTGGCACCACGATATATTACTATATTTTTTATCAGTGAGTATAAGAGATAATATTTTATAAAAACAAGGCTGTGGCAGTGGGTTTCTGATCGTGTGGGGGGACATTTGGAGCTACAGTGCATCAGAGACTTTGGGGAAAAGCAGGCAAACAAGAAAATCACTTTCACCAAACCAAGCGTCTTCTCCAAGAGTGAGAGTCTCATGTTTTGAGTGTCCTTTTACTTGAAATTGACCTGCAATTTTCGAGTTTGGTGATTAATAAACACTTATCAATGCTAAGCATCAGCAAGTGGCTGATGCAAATCATGCAAATCTAAAAGCTGATGTGACAGAGAAGCTACTGATGTTGCATGCACGTTATTAACAAGTAGCGTGCCTTGTAATGGTGAAGTGTTTGACTACCCATTTTTCAGCCTTTATTAGTGGTGTCTCTGATCCTCTTCTCACTGTAATTATTCATAAAGACTCGCGATGGAACCATCTGTCTGCAGGCAGCGTGCTTTTTCTTGTTATACCTCTAAACCTTCGGCAGCCATGGCCCGAGGCGCAGGGTTGTCCTTATGTCTGTAATATCTCTGTAAAAGCCCTTGAGGGGATTTCTTGAAATTTTGCACCGTTGTTCACTTGAACTACAAGGATGAACTGATTAGATATTAATGCTCAAAAAGCAAAGGTCACTGTGGCTATAACATTTTTGCCCCATAAACATCCTGATGAAGAGCCAGCCATGTTTTCAGACAGCTTCTGGGAGTCATATTAGCCCACTGAGTCGTTGCACAAACAGAGAGCACTTTTGATAGTGACAGCATCATAGTTGAGTGCCCATACCCCATTGTGTATTTTTGTTTGTTTGTTGTTGTTTCCTTAAGGTATCTGTGACATAAATGAGTATATTTGTTGTTCATTTGCACAAAAATGAGAATGGGCAAACGAGCAATGAGCCAGACATATTAAGTGAGCTGAGCCTTAAATACAACATTAGTTAGGATGATGAACTTTTCCTCTTCTTAGTACATGTACATTTACAAGGAACTACAAAACTTGTGTATTTCCCTGACAAATTATTTCTCCTCCATTCATCCCTGTAGTTTAGGCAGTACCAAAGTGAACACTGATAACAGTTCAATTCAATGCAGTTTTATTTACAATAACAGTGAGAAAACCCCAACAATCACTTGGCAACAGTGCTAAAGAAACACTCCTATTTAACTGGAAGAAGCCTCCAACAGAACCAGAATCAGGGAGGGGCGGCCATCTGTGGTGAAGGAGACAGAGAATCAAATAACACTCTCTGACTCATCACCAGCTCATTTACACATTGAAATGGCTCTGCATAAAGACAAATAATCTTAAATTATTCCTTAATTCAAAAAGCATCTCAAAAAAGAGCTCTATTTAACATACCTGGCAAGCACAAGAACCAAATATTAGCTGCATGAATATGAAAGTGCTTCAGCTTCAAGGATTATGAATTTCACTGTACTGTATGTATACAGCAACAAACAACAGAATTACATTACTACAAACCCCGCCTCCACTTGGTTTAGTTCACTGATATAAGAACCAGCAAATGCTCAGCATGTCCTGTGGTAATCAGTGTGAAGTATGTCTACCCCCCCCCCCCCCCCCCCAAAGAATATGTAAAAGGAACATAAAAAAATAATTAAAACAACTGAGACAAATTTTTGACTGTGCGCTTGATTAAACACATTCAAATGCTTTTATGTAAACTGCAACACATTAATGCTAACGTAGACAAACCCAGCAAAGTGGATCAATGTTACCCTAAAGATGGCAAAGGGTAGCAACCGAAAACAAGTAGATAAATACATAAAACTATTACATATGTGATTATTCAAATAGAAGCTGAAAAGTCAAAGAATCTGCAAATCAGCTGTATCTACAGGACCCCTGGATCATGTATAAAAATGTTCACAGAGGAAATGTTGAAGATGTACAATCCCATTAACAACAAGAAAATGACATTTATATGTGGTGATTTCAATATAGATTTGTTGAATCCAACTGTGAACAGTGCCATCACTGATTTCATCCATACAATGTACAGCATTAGTCTTTATCCCTTAATCAGCTGTCCAACAAGAATAACCTCACATAGTGCTACACTTATCGATAATATTTTCACTAATGTTGTTGACAGGAATGTTGAAAGTGGATTAATAATAAATGACTTAAGTGACCATCTACCAGTTTTTGCAACAGTACAGAGCTACGCCAGGATTAACAGATGTGAACCTAATAAGAAATTAATTAGACATAAAACACAAGAAGCAATTTGCCGCCTTAAGAAAGAGCTCAACAACCAAGACTGGAGTAACATCTATGTTCAAGACGTTGACGTGGCATATGAAAACTTCTTATCAATAATATTAACTCTTTACAATAAACACTGTCCCCTGGTGAATAAAACAAAGAAAACTGAAAACTCAGGAAAAAAACCATGGCTAACAAAGGGGATACTGAACGCATGCAAGAAAAAGAATCTGTTGTACAAGACATTTTTAAAGAAAAGAACAATAGAAGCTGAACAAACTTATAAGAGGTATAAGAATAAATTGACAGGGATCATGAGAAGCAGTAAAAGAAATTACTACAGTAAACTTTTAGATGAAAATAAAAAAAATATGAAAAACATGTGGACAGTGCTAAATAATATTGTAAATAAAGGAACTAAAGGATTAGAATATCCAAATAACTTTCAAATACAAAATACAACAACTAGTGACATAAAACAAATTGCAAATGGTTTTAATGACTTTTTTCTTGATGTTGGTCCTGGCTTGGCTAAAGAAATTGTAAAAACTGGGCACCCTCCTAAAACTAAAACTATTAATGTAGCAAACTCAATGTTTATGAGGGGAGTAGATGAAGAGGAAATTATGGATGTAGTTACATCCTTTAACTCCAAGAAATCAACTGACTGTGATGGCATTGATATGCACTTAATTAAAGATATTTTTGGATGTATTGTGAAACCATTTACCTACATTTGTAATCTGTCATTACAAAGTGGTTTATTTCCTGATAAGATGAAAATTGCAAAGGTAGTTCCAATATATAAAGCTGGAGATAAACATCTTCTCACAAACTATCGGCCCATCTCTCTACTACCGCAGTTCTCTAAGATACTGGAAAAAATATTTTGCAATAGATTATATGACTTTATCATAAAAAACAATGTACTATATGAACAGCAGTATGGATTTAGACCCAAAAGGACCACAACGCATGCCTTAAATAGAGTTTATAGATACAGTAACAACTGCTATTGAAAACAAAAAATATGCTGTCGGAGTTTTTTTAGATTTAAAGAAAGCATTCGATACAGTTGATCACAGCCTGTTACTTAACAAACTATGTACATATGGGGTCAGAGGGGTGGCATTATCATGGGTTAACAGTTACCTTAAAAACCGTAAACAATTTACCCAAATAAATGCCATGAAGTCAGAACTGAAACCTGTTGTGTGTGGGGTTCCCCAAGGATCAGTTTTGGGGCCGCTGCTTTTTATATTGTATATTAATGAGATATGTGCTATTTCAAAGTCTTTGAAAATAATATTATTTGCAGATGATACAAAATTACTGTGCTGTGGAAGTAACTTGGAACAACTTCTGAATGAGCTAGAAAATGAATTAAATAATCTGAAGACCTGGTTTGACCATAATAAATTAACATTGAACCTGAGCAAAACAAAATTCATAATATTTGGGAATCGCACATATTCTACTAACAGCAAACTGACAATAAATAACACTGAATTAGACAGAGTATCTGAAATAAAATTCCTTGGTGTGATAATACATCACAAACTATCCTGGATTCCCCACATTACTCATATCAAAGGCAAAATATCGAAGTCTCTGGCAATTCTCTATAAGGTCAAGGATCTCATAAATCAAACATCATTATATACTCTCTATTGTTCTATTATACTGCCGTACATGACATACTGTGTGGAAGTGTGGGGAAACACGTATAAGACACACACTTATCCAATATACATTCTGCAAAAAAGAGCAATAAGGATAATAAATAAAGCTACTTCAAGAGAACCATCAAATCCACTTTTTATCAAATTAAATATTCTCAAATTTAAAGATTTGGTTGACCTCAGAACTGCGCAAACAATGTACAAAGCAGCAAATAAATCTTTGCCCCACAACATTCAGAACTTGTTCCAAATAAGACCAAATACTCATGACCTGAGAGGAATCCTTATGTTCAGCAAGCCAGTAGTAAGGACAAATGTAAAATATCAGAGCATTACAGTCAGAGGAGTTAGTGTGTGGAACACCTGTACAGATGAAATCAAGACAAGTACATCAATACAAAAATTCACACGATTGTTCAAAAATAATAAATTGCATGAATATAGGAAATCTTCCTCTCAGTGACTGAGTTGTCTCATTGTGTCCTCATTTTTTTTATAGATCAAGGCCTGAGTAACCCAACCTTAAGTGTTCATTAAGGTGTTTGTCACACAGATATAAAATAAGCTCAGAGATTAAGCGGGTGTTATAGACAGGGTGATTAGTTTATGTAAAAATGTAGTTTGTTGTTGTTCTGGTTTACGTGCTGAAAATGGTTTTTATTTGTGTATATTCAATGTGTTAGACTTGTACATAGTTAACCATATATGATCAAATAATGTTGAATCCTGGATATGGATTTGTAAGCAATGAAATTTGAAATAAGGGGGTAGGAACAAGAAAAGTGTAAACTTCATCCTACTCCTTTTCGAGCACACACATTCTGTAGACAAAGATATATACATGAAAACTTGATGATTTTTAAGTTTTGTTTTTCTTGTTTTTTTCTGTTGTTATTTCAATTATATTTGCATGTTCGAAATAAAATTATATCTATATCTATATCTATCTATTAATAAAGTAAGAAAGTGTTAAAGCTGCAAATTGTGATGATAGGGGACTCACACCCTGGTGGACATTGAGGTGATTAAACTTCATGTTGGACAGTGGAGCCCCCTAGAAAATGAAATTGCCCAATCCTGGTTTCAGAAGAAATTTAGTAACAACATTCCTGTTCCTGTTGTGATGAATGTCTATTGTTGAGGCTGAACATCTAGTTTGTGCCTTTTTTTAAGAATTATAATTATTTTAACATTATTTTTGGACTAGATGTGAGTATATGTGGACAATTTATGAAATGGTGGTCCCAGCTTTAAAAATGCTAACCATGATTGTTTTTCTTGTCAGATTTGACAGGTTTATCCAGGGTTTTTGGCTCACTTATACACTAATCTGGCTCATCGTCTTTGAGCCAACTGACAATCACTGACTGAGCTATTCAGCCAGCTTGACAGCTGTAAGGAGGGGTTGAAACTACATGACTCCCAGTGACAAATATATCCCAGGTTTTTAAAACAGATGCTCCTGTTAGGACCCTGCCCGTAAGCCAAACATGAAAAGGAAGCTCAACCCAGTTTTTCATGAACTCTGGTTCTAAATCAGATACCAGATTCACACCCTGCTACAGAAGTTGTGAAAATCTACAGATAACGTGTAAAAAGATTAGCCAGAAAGTTAGCAAGAAATGCTGTCCTCAGCCAGCTAACCCAGGTGGTGATACAATGACAAGATAAGATAAGATAAGATAAGATAAGATAACCTTTATTAGTCCCACACGTGGGAAATTTGTTTTGTCACAGCAGGAAGTGGACAGTGCAAAAGTTATGAAGCAAAAATTAGAATAAAATAAAATAAGAATAAATACAGTATACAACTGTACAGAATAGAATAAAATAAAATACTATATACAGTAGAATAAAATAGAATAAAATATGCAATAAGATAAAAATAGAATACAAGTGCTATATACAACTCAGTAAAAATACAACGATGCCAGAAAAGATTATTGCACATTAGTGTTATTGCACATGTGTGGATGTGTGTGTTGATCAGTTGGAGTCTTTGTTGTGCAGTCTGACAGCAGTGGGGAGGAAAGACCTGCGAAATCTCTCCGTCCCACACCGTGGGTGCCGCAGTCTCCCACTGAAGGAGCTGCTCAGTGCTGTCACAGTCTCATGCATGGGGTGGGAGATGTTGTCCAACAGGGATGACAGCTTAGCCACCATTCTCCTGTCACTCACCACCTCCACTGGGTCCAGAGGGCATCCTAGAACAGAGCTGGCCCTGCGGATCAGCCTGTTCAGTCTCTTCCTGTCCCCAGCAGAGATGCTGCCGCCCCAGCAGACCACACCATAAAAGATGGCTGAGGCCACCACAGAGTCATAGAAGGTCTTCAGGAGTGGGCCCTCCACTCCAAACGACCTGAATCTCCGCAGCAGGTACAGTCTGCTCTGCCCTTTCCTGTAGAGGGCGTCTGAGTTATGAGTCCAGTCCAGTTTGCTGTTCAGATGAACACCAAGGTACCTGTAGCTGTCCACAGCCTCAATGTCCATACCTTGGATGTTCAGTGGTTGCAGTGGAGGATGTTTGTGCCTGCGGAAGTCTACCACCAGCTCCTTGGTTTTACTGGCATTGATCTGGAGGTAGTTCAGCTGGCACCAGTCCACAAAGTCCTGAGTCAGTCCTCTGTACTCCTTGTCGTCCCGCAGTGATGAGGCCGACTATAGCAGAGTCATCAGAGAACTTCTGCAGGAAGCACTGGGTGGAGTTGTGGGAGAAGTCTGCAGTGTAGATGGTGAAGAGGAACGGAGCCAGAACCGTTCCCTGTGGGGCCCCCGTACTGCAGACGACCCTGTCCGACACACAGCCCTGAGTCCTCACATACTGTGGTCGATCGGTGAGGTAGTCCAAAATCCAGGTAGTGAGGTGATGGTCCACTCCAGAGTTCTCCAGCTTGTCCTTCAGAACCGAGGGAAGAATAGTGTTGAAGGCACTGGAGAAATCAAAGAACATGATTCTCACAGTGCTCCCAGCGGTCTCCAGGTGAGCGAGGGAACGATGTAGGAGGTGAATGACGGCATCATCCGCTCCAATGCCAGGCTGGTAGGCAAACTGAAGTGGGTCCAGTGATGAGCTCACAAGGCGCCGAAGCTGAGCCAGGACCAGCCGCTCCAGGGTCTTCATCAGGTGGGATGTCAGAGCCACCGGCCTGTAGCTGTTGAGGTCCTTGGGGCGTGAAGTCTTTGGCACTGGTACAACACAGGAGGTTTTCCAGAGCTGTGGGACTCTTCCCAGCCTCAGGCTCAGGTTGAAGAGGTGCTCCATCACACCACACAGTTGGTCCGCGCAGGACCTGACGACCCTTGAGCTGATGCCATCTGGACCCGCTGCCTTCTTGGCTTTAATCCTCCTCAGTTCCCTCCTAACCTGGGTGGTTGAGAGAGACAGGCTGGAGCCTTGTGTTGATTGTGTATTGGATGCTATTGTTGGGGGTGGGGAGGAGTGAGCAGGGTGAATAGAGGAGGTGTGAAGTGTCTGAGGTGTCAGAGGTGGAACAGCAGCAGTGGGGGTGGGTGAGTCTGCAGCCGATGTTGGAGACTGCCTCATGGCTGAATCAAATCTGTTGAAGAAATGATTCAGTTCATTTGCCCACCTCACATCCCTCCCAGGCAGAGAGTTCTGATGTTTGTGGCCTGAGATGGTTCTGAGGCCTCTCCAGACTTCACCAACGTTGTTTTGCTGAAGCTGGTTCTCCATCTTCTGCCTGTAGCTGTCCTTCCCATTCCTTATCAGTCCCCTCAGCTCTCTCTGCACCCTTTTCAACTCCTCTCTGTCTCTGGATTTGAAGGCCCTCCTCTTCTGCTTGAGGACGGCTTTAATTTCTGGGGTAATCCAAGGTTTGTTGTTGGAGAAACACCGTACAGTCCTGGTAGGTACGGTGTTATCCACACAGAAATTAATATAGTCCGTAATGCATGTGGTAAGGCTGTCGATGTCCTCTCCGTGGTCGTCACAGATCACCTCCCACACAGTCGACTCAAAACAGTCCTTAAGAGCCTCCTCGCTCTCCTCCGACCATCTCTGCACTGTGCGGGTGGCTGGTGGCTCCCTGCGCACTAAGGGCTCATACAAGCAAGCAAGCAAGCAAGCAAGCAATTTATTTATATAGCACTTTCGGATCAGCCCCCAGCTGAACACAAAGTGCTGTACACTTGACATGCCAGAGTGATACATTGAACATGTTAAAAAATAAGAAAAATAATAATATAAAAAAAAAAAATATATATATATATATATATATATATATATATATATATATAAAATGATTATTAAAATGACATTAAAATAAATAAAATTAGCACAAATAGCAAAGACAATAATAAAATAGTATAAAAAATGATGATGAGAATTACATTTAAAACAATAAAATCAGCACATTAGATCAAAACAATAAAATCAATAAAATTGGGTCAGACTGTGTCATATTCCAAGGAATAAAAATGGGTTTTAAGATGTGTTTTAAAAGTGGACAGTGAAGGGGCCTCTCTAATGTGCTGGGGCAGACTGTTCCACAGATTAGGAGCAGCAATAGAGAAGGCCCTGTCCCCTCTGAGCTTCCTCTTGGACCTGGGTACCTCCAGGAGCAGCTTGTCAGCTGACCTGAGAGACCTGGGGGGTGAGTAAGGATGCAGAAGCTCAGAGAGGTAAGTTGGGGCAAGACCGTTTAAACATTTAAACACAAACATGAGAATTTTAAAATGAACTCTAAGATATACAGGCAGCCAATGGAGTGAAGCCAGGATGGGAGTTATGTGCTCTCTTTTACGAGTTTTGGTTAAAAGTCGTGCAGCAGAATTCTGGACCAGCTGCAGACGAGAGAGAAGATGCTGACTAACTCCACAATACAGAGCATTACAGTAATCTAGACGACATGAAATAAAAGCATGGATTACCGTTTCAAGATGCTGCCTGGATAAAATAGGTCACTAAGGGCTCATACACAGGGACAACGTGCACCAGGTTGTGATCAGATCTGCCCAGGGGAGGGAGAGGTGATGAACTGTATGCCTCTTCAGCATTGGCATACAGTAAGTCCAGTGTTTTCAAATCAGATCAAATCACTTTTATTGTCACATCACATGTGCAGGTACACTGGTACAGTACATGTGAGTGAAATTCTTGTGTGCGAGCTTCACAAGCAACAGAGTTGTGCAAAATACAATAATGTAAAACAAGCAAAATATAAAAATGGCTAATCTAAAAAGTAATAAATATATGTACAATATGTAAAGGTATATACATTACTGAATGTGTATACTAAATATGTTTTTCTACGTGTGTGTGTTTGAGTGTGTATATAGTATGTATATACATGTTTTACAAATGAAATAAAGTAAACAATAAAATAAGATATATAAAATATACAGAGGTTGGTATGTGCAAAACAGTGGTATTTATATACAGTATGGAGTGCATAATGTTGAAGTTCCAGTAGTGAGGGTGAGGTGTCTATGAAGTGTTCAGCAGTCTGATGGCCTGATGGAAAAAGCTGTCTCTCAGTCTGCTGGTACGGGACCGGATGCTGCAGAACCTCCTTCCTGATGGAAGTAGTCTGAACAGTTTATGGCTGGGGTGACTGGAGTCCTTGATGATCCTCCCCGCTTTCCTCAGGCACCGCTTCCTGTAGATGTCTTGGAGGGAGGGAAGCTCACCTCCAATTATCCGTTCAGCACACCGCACTACTCTCTGGAGAGCTTTGCGGTTGTAAGTGGTGCTGTTGCCGTACCAGGTGGTGATGCATCCAGTGAGGATGCTCTCAATGGCACAGCGATAGAAGGTCCTGAGGATGCGGGGGCTCATGCCGAATCTTTTCAGTCTCCTGAGAAAGAAGAGGCGCTGCTGCGCCTTCTTCACTGTTTTGTTTATGTGTACTGACCACGTAAGATCCTCAGCCAGATGTACACCAAGGAAGCGGAAGCTGCTCACTCTCTCCACAGCGGCGCCGTTGATGGTGATGGGGGTGTGTACTCCTCTGCACCTCCGGAAGTCCACTATCAACTCCTTTGTCTTTGCGACGTTGAGGGTGAGATGGTTGTCTTGACACCAGTGGGTCAGGGCGCTGACCTCCTCCCTGTAGGCCGTCTCATCACCGTTGGTAATAAGACCCACCACTGTAGTGTCGTCCGCAAACTTCACAATGATGTTGGAGTTTCTAGTGGCCGTGCAGTCGTAGGTGTAGAGTGAGTACAGGAGAGGGCTCAGTACACACCCCTGTGGAGCACCAGTGTTCAGTGTGATGGGGGATGAGGTGGTGCTGCCCAGTGCAGAGCAGATGAAGTCCCTGACCAGCTTCTCGAAGCATTTGCTCACGATGGGGGTTAGGGCTACGGGTCGCCAGTCGTTCAATGAGGAGATGGTGGAGGATTTGGGTACAGGGACGATGGTGGCCATTTTGAAGCAGGCTGGGACTACAGACAGAGAGAGGGAAAGGTTGAAGATGTGTGTAAACACTCCAGCCAGCTGAGCCGCGCATGACTTGAGGACGCGGCCGGGAATCCCGTCCGGACCAGTAGCTTTGCGTGCGTTCACCCTCCTGAAGCACTTCCGCACATCCTCCTCAGACACAGTGTGCGCACTGACGTCATCCGCGGTGCGTGCACTGTCCGGTCTCGTGGTGTTCGCTGTGTCGAATCTAGCGTAGAATACGTTTAGATCCTCACACAGAGAGGCCATGGTCTGCGGTGTGCTGGTTTTCCCTCTAAAGTCTGTGATCGTGTTTAGTCCCTGCCACATACTCCGAGGGTTGTCAAACTGTTCCTCCACCCTGTCCCTGTACTCACGTTTGGCTGCTTTGATCGTCTTCCGGAGTTGGTAATGTGCGTGTTTGTAGTCCGATGTGTTCGCGGAGGCAAAAGCGGTGCTCCGTGCCGCCAGTGCTGTGCGAACATCTCCGTTAATCCAGGGTTTTTGATTTGGGAAGGATTTAACTGTTCTGGATGGGACGACATCTTCCACGCATTTTCTGATAAATCCGCAGACTGAGTCTGTGTACTCATCAATGTCTTTAGCAGCCACGTGAAACATTTCCCAGTCCGCGTGATCAAAACAGTCCCGCAGCGTAGACTCCGATTGGTCCGACCAACGGTGCACCGCCCTCAGGGTTGGAGCTTCTGCCTGTAGGCGGGAAGGAGCAGGATGGAGTGGTGATCTGATTGGCCGAATGGGGCGCGGGGGAGGGCTTTGTATGCATCCTGGAAAGAGGTGTAGCAGTGGTCAAGAAGCCGGTCTCCACGAGTGCTGAAATGGATGTGTTGGTGGAGTTTTTGTGAGACTTTCTTCAGGTTACCCTTATTAAAGTCCCCGGTCGTGATAAACGCCGCCTCTGGGTGTGCGGTTTCCTCACTGCTGATCGCGCTGTACAGTTCCCTGAGTGCTCGGTCAGTGTCGGCTTGTGGGGGAATGTAAACCGCCGTAATAATCACTGCTGTGAATTCCCTCGGTAGCCAGAATGGCCGGCACTTAATCATCAGGTACTCCAGGTCCGGTGAGCAGAAAGATTTGACCGGGTGCACGTTTGCATAATCACACCAGCTGTTGTTGATCATGAAACATACACCACCGCCTCTGCTTTTCCCAGTAAGCTCCTGTGACCTGTCCGCGCGGTGCACAGAGAACCCCGGTAGTTGTATTGCGGAGTCCGGTACCTTGTCCGATAGCCAGGTTTCTGTGAGGCAGATCACGCAGCAGTCCCGCATCTCTCGCTGGAATGAGATCCGTGCCCGAAGCTCGCACAGCTTGTTCTCCAGAGACTGCACATTAGCCAGTAATAAACTGGGTAACGGTGGTCTGTTAGTGCGCCGTCTCAGTCGAACCAGAACGCCAGATCTTCTCCCTCTGCGTCGGCGTTTGCGGCCTCCACGGGCCCAGAACAAAGGCGTCTCAGGTGAGATGAATGGGGGGTCTGCAAACGGGGGTCCGTGTTGCAAAACTTGAACTCCGGAAAGTGATGAGAAAGTCCATCTTTTATGTCCAGTAAGGTTTGTCGGTCGTACACAAGGAGACATGTGCTACTCGTGAAAAAATAAAGAAAAAGTAAAATTAAACACAAAAAACAGCTGTTGCTTGGGGGAGCTCGCGACGAGGCTGCCATACTCGGCGCCATCTTAAACATTGTCTCTGGTTGGGCAGGTCACATACTGGGTGAAGGTGGGCAGTGTGGAGTCCAGTGAGGCATGATTGAAGTCCCCTGATATTATGAGGAGGGCTCTCGGAGATTGTGTTTGCAGTCTGCTGACCACTGAGTGGAGAGTGTCACAGGCTGCATCTGCGTTGGCCGAGGGGGGGACATACGCTGTTATCGCGATAACATGCGAGAATTCTCGGGGCAGGTAGTACGGACGCATGCTAACGGCTAACAGCTCAATGTCTCTGCTGCAGAGTTGTTCTTTCACAGTGATGTGCCCAGGGTTACACCATCTGTCATTCACAAACACTGCCAGTCCCCCTCCTTTCCTCTTACCGCTCTCTCTCGTCCTGTCCGCTCGCAGCAGCTGGAATCCCGGTAGTGTCACGCTCGTGTCCGGAGTTAGCGGTGTTAGCCACGACTCCGTTAGCATCATGATGCTACATTGCCGGTACTCCCTCTGTGACCAGGTTAGCGACGTGAGCTCATCCAATTTATTGTGCAAAGATCGTACATTTCCAATAATTACAGAAGGAAGAGATGGTCGATAACGTCTCCTTCTCGGGCGACGGCGCTCCTTCCCAGCACGACACCCCCGTCTTTTCCTCCTCAGCTCGCTGGGAATGTCGGGTCTGTCCACCGGCAGTACCGCTGCGGGACGCAGCGCTAACAGCTGATCCTTACTGTAAACAAAGGATCCCTGCTCTGGGTCCCCAGACACGGGTGAAAGAAGTAGAAAAAAACTAAGAAAAACGACCAGAACTAGCACAAAACGGTAGAACATGGTTGCAGAGTTTAATTACTAATACGTTAGTTATAAAAAATTACGAGAGAAAAGATAAGAAAAAAGATAAGAAAGAAATAAACTCAGAATGAGCAGAGCTGCTGTAACAGGCTGCCGCACACGGGGGGCACCGGAAGTACATAACCTGGAGTCAGGTTATTCAAGCTGGCAATGACAGTGATTAAATCTGTTGCTGCCTACTTAAACAGAAATTCACATTTAAACATAAATTTATATTAACTACTTACATACAGAGTCCAACTGGAACATTATAAATTTAAAACAGATATTTAGAAGTAGTGACATAATTGCTGCGGGGCGGTCATTTAACTGTAAAAGGACATAAAAAATACAACCAAATACAAACAGTTGGCAACAAGTCTAATAGTGTAACGAGTCTAATAATGTAAAGAGATGTGTCACTGACGGGTTGTACTCATCAGCGCAGACTGACTCAGAATAATTGCAATGTGTCTGCAGTCAGTGTGAGTCAGAACTTGATTGTTTGGAGACAAATTGCCTCCCACCGTGTGACCCCCCCCCCCCCAACCTCTGGGGAACCAGTTTGTTCCTACAACTTGCAATCATTTTCCAAATACAAGAAAATCAATGGATTACCAGGCAACCACAGATTTTTCCAAGTAGTGAGTAAGTAGTCATCCTACTTTTACTCTAATGATTGAGCTATCACCCTATTGCTGCCAATGGAGTATGGACATATAGTGTGGACAATTAGCTTGCAGGGCGGAGTAGCTAATAGTAGTAGGAGTTATGCAGTTTTTTATATTTTTTGTTTTGTTGATGCAGAGTTAAATTTAAAGACATTTCATATCTGCATTTGTTGGAATATAAACCATTTAAAAGCAATTCAGAGTCCAAACAGGTTTTTTCAGCAGCTATTGTGGTTTTAGTCACTCACATTATATATGATATAAATAGTTTCCTTCCATATTTAAGAGAATGTCAGAAGAGTGGCCAATTTAACATCTAACCGAGTATTACACTCTTGACTTTTTTATTGCTGATGCCATCAAATGTCAAGCGGCGCCTCTGGATGACTTCTCATCCGGGCGCAAAACACATCAAGTCTGCCACCAATCTGCAGGAGTGTGGGACAGAAACTTATTTCTATGCTAATGGTGTTGACAAATGTGTTGCGATGGGGTTGCCATTTTTGAGCGGACGTGAATTGTCGCCCTGAATTGAATTGTAGTGTGAATTATCATATAATTGCATTTTCAGCTGTGATTTATCTGCACGTTGAGGCTGGTGCGCTCCAGTTCGTTGGTTGTGGCGTTTGTGCGGCTGGTCTGACTCAAACACTGCAGGATGTTTCTCCACTTGCAAACATCAGTCTTCACCCCCTCCACGCACACACACGCTTCATGTATTCTCCCTACTTCTCTCAGCTCGTTTCTTTTTTCAGTCATCTTTTACTTGCTTTTATTCATTCATTTATTGCCGACCTTTTTTTTCTTCCACTTTCCTCTGATGCTTTCATTTTCTCCTTTGTACTTTCCATCTTCCATTTTCTATCTCAGTAGTATTTGAAGGGGATGACAGTGAGGTACCCTCAGGGTTATACAGTAGCTCTCCTTCACAGAACACACACACACACAGGCACACAAACGAAAACTCACATCTGCTCTTCTCAGTCATTTTCTTTTCTTTATCCCAGCATTTGGCACATTCTGTCTCCTTCTCTCCATCTATAAGTTTCATTGCATCATCCTGCATATAATGTTGATGCTATACTGTCTGAATATGCCTACACATACCAGGAATTATCAATATAGGCTTTCAGTTTAAAAAAAAATCAAACTAAAAGAAGAACTCTCAAACGTTCCTAACACAAACCAAGCAAACCAACAAAAGACTGCAACAGACTATAAATGTGAGAGGTGGATTACTGTTCAGCTGTGCAGTCTCCCAGTGTGTGTCCACTGGTCTGAGCATGATCTGGTCCGTAGTCTCCTCTGTAGACTCTACTGTGCGCGTTGCAGGCGAGGCCTCAGGCATCCATGTGATTCTGTGTCACCACACTGCCTGTCCCTGACTGGCCTCAGTCGCACAGACTCCTGACATTTGACATGATGCCACATAATTGCAAGGCCTCAAAACATCAGCATCTCCAACCTTGTGCAGGTTACAGGCAGCTGACTCAAATCATTTTGAGGATATACATCACGAGGGCTGACATTACTGGGACCAGTGTGCTTACTGGGGATGCATGTAATCTTGTGAGCTTGACAAGGATGGGTTCTTCCAGAGTGAGAGTGTAAAAAAATAATGGGCTGTGTTTTTGTTTGGTTTTGTTCGTGGCGCTGCATCTACTGCTATCACGCTTTGACAAAGTGCTCAGGTAATGCTGAGCAGATTGGAGTTTTAGCTGTACAAACATTTGTCAGAGCTGCTCTGGACTAATATGCTTTCTTCTAAAATGACTCCATGGCTAATACTACAATACTGCATGGAGAAAGAAATGACTGACACATACACTGGTATGGAGCCAATACTTAGAATTAACTTAGAATTAACCCATTAAAAATACATAGGATTGCTATATAAAATGGTCAGTATATAAAATCTGGCTAATTAACTGTATAGGTACCAAGTACTGTAGGTATCTCTGTAGCTACTCTACAGATTGCTAAAGTTAGTGAGTGATGACTGATTTGCACTGTATTTGTTTTTACTCCAAGAAATGAGTAAATCACTAATATTTTCCATAATTGCAGTTCTACCATTTGTCCAAAACTTCACGTATACAGCAAATATTAAAATCGATATGATTTTTTTAAAGATTTATTATAAATTCAAATTCTTTCGATTTTGAATTCAATCATCCCCCTTTGCGAATGCAGTGTTTTGGTTTCACGTTCTATATATGTAGCTCATGTATAAGTTAACAGTCACCAAATTGTGTATCCAGGATGAAATTTTGTTAAACTCACTAAGTCCTAATAAATGATTTGAAGATTCGCAGCAGGCTTGGCAGAGCATATTCAAAGATATAACCACATGTGGTGCTCAAGCACCGGCGCTTTTGGCTGCTTACTTTGTACAGTAAGCATCTTTTTTGCAAGACAGGGTTTTTTTTCAGTTTCAGTTTTATAGTTTTATAATTTTTCATTTTATATTTGATCCATGGCATCATATCCAAATGAAAAGCATGTCATGCTTTTTGTATTTTTATAGTTTTGCTAGAACACATGAACCCGAGCCCCTCCTTGGACTTTCCTTGTCAGCTGTGCATGGCCGTGAGCTATCCTCCAGCATCACATCACTGATCTGCTTGTATTAGTAACAGCCAGGTAACAGCAGCGTTTGCCTTAGCCTTGTCACTGTTATGAAATTAAAACATTTTATATTAACACAGCCAGTCAAACATAAGTAAAAATAGACAGGCATTAGGTTCTAAAAAAGCAAGCTACTCTGATTTAAAACATACAGTTGAAGCTCATCAGTTTCTTTGAATTACATGATCGTTCTACACAAATGTCAGAAACTCTTCTCAATCTATCCAGATACAGTCATTACTGCCACCATGGAGACATTTTCTGTACATAATATTGATTTGTCAACATTTTCATTCATTAAAGGCAAAGTCAGAAATGTTTTTAAATTAATATGAAGTCACAAGTACACACAGTGTTGAATGAAAACAAAATCCACACATCCTGTTATAATGTGGATGCAAATGAACCAAGTCGCAAGAAAGAGCTTTCTCTCTAAGTGGACAGTTGAAAAAAACCCTCGAGGTTTGTGTGTGAGTCCATGAGAAATGTCATGAGTGCGTGACCTACTGACCTACAGCTGAGGACGAACAACAGCGACTGTCTGTGATTATGTAGCCAGTTTGTGCGCGATATCCCGAGCAGCTCAAATAATTTGTGTACCGCCTGCACACGTAGACAGTTTTAGACAACAGTTTCGTTTATTTAATAGAAAAAAGAATGTTGTACTCATAAATATGTATTAATTAGTGTGAAATTACATGTTATGACAAACATGCACTTTCATAAACTTAATTGTGGAAGCCAACATATTGCCCGTGCATCCTGAGTACAGTGGGCGACACGGACATCGCTATTCTGCCTTATCCTGTTTTATGTATTTGGCTAGACACCAGCCACATATGTAGTATGCCAAAGGCTCATAGGTGTTCATAAAAACATGTTCAAATATACTGTGTGCAAAAATGTTTTCATACACAAACAGTAGAAAAACCATAACCATAAATTTTATGTCTATCATGAATGCCATTTCAGCCCAGACTCTTTGTTGTTAATATTGAATTATTAATACTGACTTTGATGAGGCAAGTGAGCTCTGACGTTCTTTAATTGTTGTTCTGGTTTCCTTTATGATTCGCTGGATGAGTCGTTGATGCACTCTTGGAGTGACTGTGGTTAGCCAGCCACTCCTGGTCCAGGTTTTCTCCATTTGTGTGTAATGGCACTCACAATAATTCACTGGAGTCCCAAAGCCTTAAAAATGACTGTAGACATCAATAAACAAGAGGAGCCTATAGAGAATTAGTAGAGCTCATGTTGGAAAAGCAAAATGTGTTTGGTACAACATCTTAATAGATGAAATCATCATTTAAAAAGTGCATTTTGTGTTTACTTCTTATCTTTGTCTAATAATACAATTTGTTGGATGGTCTGAAACATTTGTGCAAAAAAGCTAAGAAATCAAATACTTTTTCACCTCGCAGTTAGTAAAGCAATTGTAATAAAGATTTCCCTTCTGAGGCTGCTGTCATGTGCTCCATCTTTGTATACAGTCTATAGCTGTGAAAATGGGAGGTTAACTAACTGAAAGCAAGCTAACTATGTCTACATACTCTTTTTATTTGGTAGCATGAGACTAGGTTTTCATTATATCAGCTAGCTCTTCTTTTATCTTTTGCTCATCATTGGGCTTATGCCTAAATTTGCACACTATTTTCTGCCTATTGAGGCTTAATTATGTCTCCAGAGCACTGGAAAAAAGAAAATCTGCATACTATCATCTGGCAAAGCTTTTGTTATTGTAAATCGTCATTTAATTTAGAAAATCATTCCTCAGCTGTGTGAATTAACAACATGCTGGGCTAATTTGTTTGAAAGCTGTTGTTCGGTGGCAGTTGCTTTAAAACTAAGGGTGCCCGATATTTACTGTACTTGCTGCAGGATTGGTTGCAGTAATGTATAATTAAATGTGTCTATTTTTGGATCGGCTGTCCTTTCAGTTGTCCTGTCGTTTACATAACTTGCACAGTCAGGGGCAGACTCTTCCTATGAATAAAACAGGATTTATGATGTGGAGAGAGACGGCATTCAAGCCAGTCAGACGAGTGATTGACAGATACAACAGCGTGACAACAGGAAAGGGGGGCGGGGGCTGATTCAAGATGGGAGTTGTGACTTGAATGTCATGCTGAGTGCAATCTATGACAGCAGCTTTTAAAAGACAACAAGTATGATTATTTTGTACAATTGCACAAATTTGATAATGATTCCAGGGAAGATAATCCAAGATTTACATTTACAATCCCCAGAACAAATGCCTGAGATGGGTCGTCCAACTGATTTCAAAGTACTGTCTTTCCTCTTTGTTGGCTACTAATAACATCTGAAGCAATCAAAGTGATCCCATTTAAAGCGACATCCTGCTTGATGCATCGTCCTCGTTTCCAAATTGCTCATTGTGTGTGAACAGATGGAAGAACATGCAATCAAAGTTGATAAAGCATGACAATTTAATTCTGGAATAGAGTCTATTAAACAACTTGCTATCACCACATCAGTGTCTTAAAAGTGATTTGTCATTGAGTAAGCCCATCACTTGGTTTTCACTCAAATCACCGAGCATGAGATTGATTAAGCCTCCAAAAGTAATTTTGTTTGAGAACAATGTAATATCCAATAGCGCACAGTGCTATCAAGTATCCCTGCTTTTCACTGCCCCTCCTTAAACATGAGCGCTCCTGTGTTGCTATCTAGTCCAAACAATCAAAGGTGCTTTCATCCTGTGAACATATAAGCTTGTTTGCCTGCAATTACTTTGGTGTGAACCAACTCAATTAACGTGGCTCAGTGGTTTCTCCTTTCTTTTCTTTCCGACAGATCTCTTGATCCATGGTGTGTGCATTAATTAACCATCAATGATTAGCTTCTCAACTGAAGTGGAGAACACCAGTTAGCTGGAAAGCTGCTGGACTAAATGTGCTTCAAGGACCTTTAAATGGATCTGCAATAAACCACTGACTCATAATCCAGCTCTTCTTAGATAAACTTGATGTGAGATGTTCCACTGTAGTTAACTTTGCCCTTGTAAAATCAGATAGGTGGTAATAACACTAGAGAGGTGAGAGTTTGTAATGAATATCTTGATTGGTTGTTCCCAGCACAACATTTTTGGCCTTCTGGCTTTAGGCGTTTGTGTTGAACGGCATCAAACACAAACAGTCTGTTGTGAAGAGAGTGCAGAGCATGAAAATGAAGCACTCGATTTACCAGCCTGTCTGTGTTTACACCGTCACCTGTGAGCACGAGTTGTGTGTAATGACCTAAAGTAGAAGAATGCAAATATAGGTGGAGGAAATGACATTCCTCTGAGTAGTGACTGTGCCCAGCATTGGCCACTTTGATTATGACTCTTGGCTGGCTTGGGAACACCTTTGTGGCACCCTGGAAAAGTTGAAGGAGTAAATTTGGGTTCTTAATGATTTCCTTGGACTGTTCGTTTCCCAGGATGGAATGATTGTACTCCATATTTCTGTGTAGGTTCTCAGTCATCCATGTCATTCCAAGCTCCTTAGATTGTACCGCATATATCTTTAATATCTTCAGAAAACAAGAAGTGTGTGCATAAAGGTGAATTTATTTAGGATTTTCTGTAATCCACACAGGATTTAATGTGTACATATAATTATTTGGTTAGCAAGTTGCACGTCTGACAGACACTTTCGATCATTTACAGGCTCCTGGCATAATTTTGGATGTTTGACCACTTTTCTTGGTGGAATTAGCAGGATTTACTAATATTAGCTGGTTTCCTGGCAGGGACCTGGCTTTTAAACAAGGTCCACAAATTTTCAATAGGGTTGAGGTCAGTGCTTTGGGAAGGCCATTCCAGAAACTTAATGGACCATTTCTAAACAACTGCAAATTCCAGAATTATCCATTTAAAAAACTGAACATGAGGAAGAAAATATTCAGATTATTTCACCAGTTTGCTGAGATCTGGAAGAAGACCCAAACTGCCCCCCTCAGATGACAGATGACTGGTTAGGATGTTCAGAAACAACCCAGGAATCACTAAGGATTAAGCCTGCCGTGAGCTGCAAACAGCTGGAACACCAGCGTCAAAAAGTTTCACATGACCACAGACTGTGAGGGTGCCAACCAAGAAAGAAGCCCCTGCTCCAAAATGGACACCTTTAAGCTTGACTTAAAGTTGCAGCAGCTCACAGATAAGCCGAATGTGTTCTGGAGACAGGTTTTATGGTCAGACCAAATGAACATTTCTGATCGGTGGTTTGTAGCTGTTTTAGAAGGAAAAGATTAATAATGTTTTTCTGCTTATGAGAACATCAAACAAGACAAAGTTATCCTGTTTAATGTGTATTCATTTGCTGAGGCCAATAGTTGTTTTCCACCCCAGCTCCCCATGTCACTCAGGCCAGGACACTATCTGGCTGCTGTTGTGTAGCCTCATGCTGAGGTCTTATTGACCTGTGAGGTAAGCAGCTTTAAAATATCAGAACAGTGTCATGTGAAGTTGGTAGACTGAGCAAAGCCCAAATAGGAAACATGATTTACTTGAGGTTTTTTTTTTTAAATACAAAATAATAAAATTTCATATTACTCTGCAAATCTGAGGGCAGATATAGCACAAATCCTTGTAGCCTCCAATTTAGCATGGATTGCATGTGTTACAGCCCCTCAATCCTCCATGTTTCCAGTGTTCAGAAGTAGACTGGAGTTCATGCATTTTTTTAAATGCATGAACTCCAGTCTTTCCGCTGTATTTAGAAGTTGTTCCGGCAAAAGAAATCATGGGCATCAGCGAATAAAGAAAATTACTGTGATTTGGAGACAATGCAGATATTATGTTTATTCAGTTTAAACAGTTTTGGGCCCAGCACTTAAATTTGTGAAATACAACAACATTTTTATATATGTAAATATTGATATTCATCATCAAGGAAGTCACAATGAATGTGCAACTCATTTAATACCATGTATGTCTTCCTTTTTCATTAGTAATCTGTTATCTAGTCTAAAATGCTCTTTAAAATACATAAACAGCTTCATAGTTGTTCCCTGCACTCCTTTGCATTTGACACTTCACTGCCAGGTGGTCCTATTTTCTCCAAAGTCATACCAGTCAATAAATAATATTTTTCTATGACAATAACAAGATTCTGCAAAAAGTCTTTGGTTTGAAAAGTGGCAGAGCAGAAAATCTACTCCTGTACAAATGATCTCCATTTTTATTAAACGGAATGAATATTATTCCTTGGTGCCAAAGGGAAAGGAACATCAACATATCATCACAGTGTAGAGGCTGGAAGCATCATTAGATTAACCTTCTGGGTGTCCTGTGGTGAAATATGATCACTGGGCCTCTAATGACGGTCGCAATGAATAGCAGATCTATTACTTCCCCAAGCATCAACCGATACTGAAGCGATTAGATGACAAATCCACTGACAGAATATCAATCAGGAAATATTTCATGACAGATTATGAACTGTCAGTGCGCTTCTAGCAGCTTCTAAGATTTTACTATTACACTATTCATACTATTACTATTCTGACGGGTTGTTTTTGTTTTTTAACGGTTACAAAAAGATAAGAGATAAAGTCTGTTTTTTCTTCTTTATTTTTATTTGACATGCACATTTTTATGCACTAAACGGTCAGTTAAAGAAAAAAGGTGGTAGATCGAAATAATTTTATGAAGTCTCAAAATGTTCATTATGTCGATTTGTAAAATGATTTTGTCTCTTTAACTCCTTCATGGTGTCCCACGGGTCCACATATCAAGTCCTTCTATTTTATCTTGGAGAAACTGGGCTTGACAAGCACAGCATGAGAAACACAGCCTGCGCGATCTCTTCTCCGGGTGTCTCAGTGTGAGCTGGGTTAATTCTCAGCGGACACTGACGCGCACAAGGTCTCTGTCGCTTCCCCCCCCCCGCCCTCTCTCTCTCCCCCTCCCGAGGTTCCCTCCTCTATCCCGTTTCCCCTCCTCTGCACCTGCTCCTCCCCTCCTGCCTTATTATCCTCAGACTCGGAGCAGCGCTCCTTCGTCCTCGCCAAGTGATGCTCCTCGTCTGCCCGCATCACCTACATCACTGGTTTATCACAGCCCGCTCCAGGTACGGCTGCTCCGGCTCGTTTTGTTTTTTCTTTTCTCTACTGAAAACAAGCACTGAAGAACGAGTGATGGGAATTTAACCAGGCTTCCGTGAGAGAGCAAGAGAGCTGGAGGAGGGTAGGAGGACGAACAAGCACGCAAGTCCCATCCGAGAGAAGAGGAGGAGTAGTGGGGCACCGGAGAGACGGTCCCGCCGGGACAGGGGGAGAGCGGCGGATGATTGTGTGCTTTACATAGTTTGCAATGGACTCAGCACGCTGCTGTGTGCGGTCGGGTTGTTGGGAATCAGCTCAGTGGATGTAAGGAAAGAGCTTCTTGGAGTTGCGGTCGGCCGTTCTTCGCCTTTCCGTTTGAGATGGAGTGAGAAAGACCGCGCGCACGGCAACTTCATACCAGCCATGAAATCTGTGTTTTTCAGCCGTTTCTTCATCCTGCTGCCCTGGGTCCTCATCGTCATCATTATGATTGATATCGACAGTAAAAGGACGATCCGGGCTCCAGCAGCCGGTCGGACCGGCAAGGCGCAGCGAGCCGTCCGAACCGGCGCACCGGGGATTGGTGGCTCTCAGAACCAGTCCGCCCTGCCGATTATCTACGCCATCACTCCCACTTACAGCCGTCCTGTGCAGAAAGCGGAGCTCACCCGACTGTCCCACGCCTTCCGTCAGGTGCCCCGCTTCCACTGGATCGTAGTGGAGGACTCGACTGCGCGCACGGAGCTGGTTGCGCGGTTCTTGGCCCGGTGCGGGGTGCCGTATACCCACCTACATGTGTTCACTCCCCGGAGGTTCAAGCGCGCCGGGATGCCACGCGCCACCGAACAGAGGAATGCGGCTCTGACTTGGCTCCGGCAGCACCGGAGCAGGCGGGACTCCGGTGTGGTTTTCTTCGCGGATGATGACAACACGTACAGCCTGGAGCTGTTTGAGGAGGTAATGCCTTGCCTTTGTTGTCACTTTGCGTCATAGTTATCTCTCATCACAAGAGTATCGTGAGTGTGGAGTGGGTCTGCAGAAGTGTGGAGTAGCATCTCTGACTTTTCTCCACTAAAATCTGTCGTTTTACGTTTGCATGACAACAACATTCACACAGGTCTATCTCCGTAGTATAAACTTTTAAATACTACGTAACTACTGCGTTGCTTTGTCACCTGATATCTGTGTATTACCTAGGTTTGATGTGAGCTCCTTTACTCAGTACATCTTCACTCTCAGGGTAAAAATCCGACTGTCTTTGCGCCAAGCTCTGAAAGGTCACAGGAATTCCCCCTAGTGGTGTTACTGCAAAGGAATTCAAGCCTTCACAAATAGAAGTCCCCCAGTTGTCTGTGTAGGTTCTCAGTCATCCTTGGAAAGAAAAGCAACTTCAGTGAAGAAGCTTCTCGGATGAGAGGTGAAACACCTTTAGGAAACTTAAAAAAGTCCAGTCGCTTTTCTTTCCAAGCTCTTTAAATCCTCCAGTTCTTCATGTTGACAGGATCCCACTGGTAAACACCCTGCCTGGGCTTCAGACCCCAGTCTTCCTCAGTCTTAGATAAAATGGTAAAACTGCTCTGGTTTTAAGCGATTGTGTCCAAAATGAGAGAGACTTTACCAAATGATGAAAATGAATGAGATGAAAAGAAAGGAGTAAAGACAAGGATGGGAAGACGGAAAGTTGAGAAGAATGAATGGAGACTGTGGTGCTGCAGTCTTCTGTCTGTTAGCCCTGAATTAATTTAGTTAGCACTGGATTTTTTGGAGCTCTTTGAGAGTTATTTTGAATTTCAGGAAGGTGTACTTTTTTAATTACTTAGATGGATATCAACATTAAATATTTCATATAATCTCATGTAAAATGCTCTGAGGCAATATTTCCCCTAATAAGAGGCACTGAAAATCGAACTGCATTGACTAGATGTGCAGATGAGCAGACCTAATGATATGCCAGTATTGACCTTCTCGACTAGTAAAGTGATACCTCCATACAGAACAACATCTACATCCCAGAGTGTGCTGATGCATGACTGTTGTTTGTATCTTTGGGAGTTTCATTTAACAGGCATGCTTAAAGTGAAGCCTGGGTGTGTTCCTTTAGCAAAGTGCGTAGGTAATGAAGACAAAAACAACAGAAGCATAATAAGCAACAAAACAGTCCTCTCATAAATGAGAGTCTGGAAGAATGCCTCTAATTGCCCCTCTCGCTGATTACTGCCCATCACTGATAACTGACTGCAAATCTAAAATTACTTTAGTTTGTACCAGTAATGAAATTTTAGAAGGCAGAGCATTGTGAAGTAAATTCAGAATAGTGCAAATCTATATACACATATGCGTTTGTATATTGATTTTCTCTATGTGAACATTTCCTGGCACGCTGCAGAATTTAAAAAACAAATGTATGTTTACTTAGAAAGGCTTTTCCTGTATCCATCACTACCACTGCCGGTCACAATTTCCTAAAGCCCTTCATGTAGTTCTAAATTCATTTTTTTGTGGCAAACAGTCCAAGCTCCAAAAGCACACAATTTACAATGATGTAAAATCTATTAAAAACAAACAAATATTCACATTTCAGATCCAAGCAACAGTAATAACTTACTTAGTGAAGGTTAATAAATTATTAAAATATTTGTAGAGTAATTTTCTGTAATTTGTGCTCATTATTTACACCATACAGAATTATAAATAAAATAAATAAACAGAAAAAAAACTAGAACTGCAAACACGTCGAGAAATATTCTCATTTCTAAACAATATATTGTTATAAGTGCAGAAGTCAGTCCTATTTAATTGAAATTCGAACCTGACTAATACCGATGCCAAAATTTGGTGATTTAAAAATCCGATGTGCCACATGATACATACATGTATATATGTATATATATATATATATATATATTATATAGTGGATTGTACCTGAAACACTCACAGTGCCAACACAGTCTTCAAACTGATGGACCTAACCAGCAGGTATGCAAAGGTTCAGGTACAGACTTATTTCAGAAGAGCAGTGACATGATTAGGCTTCCTTCTTTAGACAATTGTCCAAATAAGTTCACCATCCAAGACATAAACATAAAACACTAAACATAAACATTGTTTGAATATATAAATTGACCTAAGTCCATCACACAAAGTTGTTAACATGGGAATCCATCCCATCTCCACCATTTAATCAGCCATAATCTGGTCACAATGGGCCAATAAATCCAATACAGCAGAAGTAATTATTTACATCACTTAAGAGTATAGAAATTCTAATATAACAACAATAACATGGTGACTTTAGAAAGCACTCCACTCTGTTGCTTACTCAATGGTGCACTTAGGCAAAAATCCACACCATCCTGAGCCCAGAGTACCAAAGTACAGCCTCCTCTGAGTCTCAGTGCTGTATTCGCTGACTTTGGCGGAGTGTAAAGGCCGTCTGTTTGATTTGTTGATAGCACATTGTCTTCTCTCTGTCCTCCTTCCTGTTTCATTTCCCAGTCCTCTGTGCAGTTAATGGCCTGTCATAGAGAGATAATAGGCTGTCATACAGCAGTAATAACCTGCAGAAACTGTCTGCAGCTTTAGACTGATGACAGTAACTTTGCTCAGTGGGTGGCAGTTTCACATTAGGAAACCTTACATCATTTCAAGAACAAAAATGATTCATGCAACTAAAAAACATTATTTCACTATAAACCTTCAGAAAAATATATCCACTGTGAGATTTTAATATCATGGTAGGCATGCTTTTGTAAATCTAGGTATTAAAGGGTGAATTTAGATGGTCTTAAGCCTTTCATTATACAAGACAACCTTATGGCTAGAAAGCAATGTCTTCGTAGTGTGACTACACAAAAGTTATAGTCTTCATCTTATTTTATTTCCCCTGCAGTTATGTATGCTAATACTAAAACTGGATCCTTGATCACTCGTCATCATCAATAGTTAATTTTACACACCTGCCTCATAGGGATAGATAGAAAATGGACAGTCAGGGTGTATCTTGTAGTGTTAGAGGTACAGCTGCTTGTCACTGGGCCCTAATGTACTGCTGCTGTATCCTTTGCAATTTTCTACAATTTAGAAAATGCTGTAAATAGTTTCTGATGTGTGCCATTCGTCAGAACGTAGGTGAACAACACAAAAACAAAAATGGTATGTTCTGACAGCAAAGTGTTAGGGGCATCAGCAATGATGACTAACACCTCACAGGGTTAAAAATGTGCTAAATTAGATACAGGGTGCCTATTGACGGATTGCATATCATTATTCATTCACACAGTTGGAAATGAACTGTTTCAAATCTCTATCTGTCCTCACTGGTAACAGAAGGAAAGGACAATTTTAACCCATCCTTTGCTGTGAGACATTGGGACTAACTTCTTTTTCCATCTTTCAAAAGGCAAACAGGTTTTTTGACTGGTAACAGCTGGCCCTTTTTATTTTATCCCTACTTCCAAGCGTGTCTATGCTACATTTTTCATTGTTGTTGGTCAAATATTATCAAGACATACACATTGATTGGGACGTCACTTTATGTTATGTTTATCTTTCCTGGAGGACAAACTACGTAATGGGCACATGTCTGGAATAAGCTAATATTTGGCCTGACGAATATAGGCGATTTATTAGCTGAGCTACTTAACAGCAGTGGCTGAGTGATTACAGTGAGCAGTTACCTTTCATTATAGATAAGTAATTATTATAGATAAGCCATGGAAGTAATGTACTATACTTAGAGTGAAGAAAATCCAAACTTAATGCATTTTTGAATGAACAAAACTAGACTGAAAAGTGAGAAAAAAAGTAAAAGTATTGCTGTTCTCATGTCTTTCTTTAAGAATTCAAATTTAACAGCCTCTGCTAAAAATGACATTTTAAAAGCACATAATGATTTTCATTGTATGACTTTGCGTATTAACCCACCCACTTATGCACCAGCTCCACAGAGTAGAGGTAATTTTAACATGGAGATGTGTACTTTTCCAAATCCTTCAAGCTGGTGTAAGCTGCAGTACAATTATGTAACTGATCATTTATATAATGTATGGTTACTGCTGGATATATTCAGGCTGAAAATATAAACCTCATTCAGTATTTTGAGATTAGCCTCTAAAACCTGACCATTTTGCATGTGGCTAAAACAAACCCCCCTAACCTCCTTAAACTTTCCATGCTAGCTCTTTAGAGCAGCGTTTCCCAATCACTGTGTCACGGCACATAGGCGTGCCATAAGGAAATGATCAGGTGTGCCATGGAAGATTATCTGGTTCCACCTGATTAGTACTCTAAGCACCTGGCGTGAGTAACGGGCAGAACAATTACATTCTCTTCCACTAGAGGGCAGTGCAACTACTTGTTCTAATTAAATGGGTTGCCAACTGCCAGTAAAACAGAAGAAGAAGAAAAAGAAGGAAGCAGCGAGATAATAGTCACGATGCAGCGCCTATAAATGATGTAGTAGATAAATATCTGAAAAGAAAAAGTAGTCAATCTGAAAATTCCAGCCCAGATGAAGGCCCTAGCATGAGTAGTGCTCAAAATGACATTTTTGTTTGGTGGTGTGCCGCGTGATTTTTCTAAAGTGAAGTATGTGCCGTGGCTCCAAAAGGTTGGGAAACACTGCTTCAGAGAAGCTGAAACAGACATACAAACACAAAATTAGATATTCACATAATCAAGGTTCAGGCCATTACGCACTGAATGTGTTGCGTAAAAACGACATGAAATTCAGAATTTTCCAGATGTGAACATGCCAGGTAACCTATATAGACACTGAATACATTGCGAAAAATTTGTCCCTCAAAAACACACTGTGAACAAAATGGAGTCGATATCAAGCGACGGTGAGCTAGTCCTGATTTTACTAAACCAAAAACGGGAGAAACTGAGATTCTGGGTTCATCCCGTTCTCAATAGAAGACAGCTGCAGGGAGAATTTCATGGTTTAATCCAGGAGGTGAAGCTGTATCATGGCTGCTTTCGTACATATTTGAGAATGTCAGTACGGCAGTTTGAGTGCTTGTTGAAAGAGTTGGGACCACATCTGAGGAAGAGAGAAAACATTTCAGAGAGGCGATTGTGACACAACAAATGTTCTTCCATGCTGAACTCTGTGGTTGTTTCACCGCTAGACAGCGTTGTGGTTGATGAGATGTGCTTATACACACCTGAAACATCTAAAAAATCAAGTTGATCAAAAAAAAAAGAAATGGCGCAAATTCTTCCTTCTTATTCTGCTTAATCCCCACAAAATGTTTGCATGGATTTTATGCCTCTGGTGTATAAATGTGTAAATATGAATTAGGAGTTAGCGTTGGGGTTGTCACTGATGACAACTTGATTTAAGAGGCAAAAAGTACGGCATTTCTGACCTACGGTTGTGCAGTGAACAACTGCTGGGGGAAAATCAGCCTCATTGGGTGCTGATTACATGAAAATAACGTCCAGGCTGTTATCCTAAAAAAGCAGGCTACAAACTGTTGCAGAGTAATGAGCAAAATGTGTTACCCCAAACCTGTTCTCCTCCCCCCTTATGAAAAATACATTGGTACCAAGCAAATGTTTAACAGGCCTCCAAAGTGTTTCCCATCTCTCTCCGGCATCACAGTCAGAGCGACAAGTCAGGTGGAAAAGCATACCATTAAGTCGAGAGCTAAAGGGTGTATTCTTCATTTCTGCACATTAGTCAGGCCTCAGTTTGGCACGGTTTATTATTGCACATGACACGTTCCGGCTCAGTCGCCTCCCAGCACTCAATAGACTGGCAGAAAATGCAAGACTCTGCATTTAATGCCTCCCATACAATTATGGCTTGATTGGCCCTTAACACAGAAGCCTGTTGGTTTCTTCAGGTGATTTTGTATTTTTGCCCTTAGAAGTCAGTGTGCTGTCGTCATGGGAACGTCCTCGTTTCAGACCATATTTCTTTAGTTTGAAACGCACAGATTTTTGTCTTTAAAAATATCAGAACTTTCAGGTAACTTCTCGTGAGGACAGACAAGCTTGTAAATTGCACATAAACTTCATTTATACCCACCGTAATGGAATTGTTACAGGGTCAGAAAATCTGTAAGGGGCAGTAAATGAGGATTCGTTGATGGTTTGGGAGTTATTTTAGGAAACTAGTATGTCCCATTGCACAATGGTAGGATCTCTCTGGTTGATGGAAAATCAAGAGGGGCCAAGGGGATTTTAATTTGGCTATCCATTAATGAAGTAGCACTGTACTGCACTCAACAAATTGATATGTGAGATCTGGGATTGCACTGACATTGCTAAAAGGATGTCCAATCATAGAATCAGCTTGGTTTTAAGTCCTACGTTGTTCTTTGGAAATTTCCTTTTGACTCATAAAGTAATCAGTTTAATGTTAAATGTTTCCTCTGCGATAGGCTTTCTGCGTTTTGTAGGATTTATCTAGAGCCTTGGAAATAAAACTGGCAGAGGCACAGGCCAGAAATCAAGACAATATGATCAAGCCTTGTTGATGATGTAAACCCAAACCCTGTGTTTTAGTCGACAACAGAAAGAACTTTCGTTTTAAAAAGGTGTTGAGGTTTACCAAATCTGTATTATCCTTTAAAAGCATGCTCGTAATATTAATATGTAAATTGTTCATTTAAACATACTCACCAATAAATCCAGTATTTCAAGCCTAACCCCTTCTTTCTCTGGGTGAGTTTCTTGGCGCACAGACCGTCAGCATTAGCTGCGTAACAAGCAATCAGGAAAATTAAGCTGTGCCATTTTTTTTTTCCTCCACTCTCCATTCCTGAAAAGCTGACTCTGGGGATGGAGGCTTTTTCAGCTGACGGCAGTATGGCAGAGCTGTTTGATTCAGCTGCAGCAACCTGTCAGCCAAGCAAGACTTTCGTCAGACCTGTTTTGAATAATTGAACTCCCCTGGCCCCGAGAGCTCCATAGCATTCACAGCAACTATTTTCTGGAGCAGCTACTGTAGGAAACAGTGCTGAAGTGTGACTCAGGAACACCTTTCTTGGATGGTTCCATACCTGGGTTTAGTAGTTCTGTGGATGGAAGATTTTTTGAATTTTGAATCAGATGGTTCATTCTCTAAATACTTTTAATTTATTTGAAAACTCATCTTTAAATGATTCCAGATTTTCTTTATACTTTGATGTGGTATTTTATTTTTCCTTCTCTCACATGTTTTACATCCCACTGGGGAGTCAGTTTGATGGTCAGTAATGATGTTTTCACTGGAAACATCCCAAAGACACACATATATAAACATCCAATATATCTGATCACACAGCAGACTCAAGCCTGAGAGCGGCAAGCTGATGAGGAGGCAGCACAAAGAGAAACTGGTGGGATAAAGGAACCAGAGGGAAATGGGAAATTCAATTTCCTCTAACCCATATGAGCAATTATCATAATTACATAGTGTAGTGGGAGAAGCGAGGGGTGGCAGGGTTGTAATGTCAGGGAAGTGAAGCAGAAAGGAGACAAACCCTGCAGAGAGAAATTGTCCGTGGTAGGGTCGGTGAGAGGATAAGGAGGGTGGAGGGAGGAAGGTGGTGGAAAAGCTGAAGGCTTTTAAGGGCCAATGTAAGTGTAAAAAAAGTGTTATGCACCAGCTCTCTGCTTATTTCCACTGCCTTTTTTATCTGAATTGTCAGTTTGACGAAACACCCTCCCCGTGCTCTCTACTCCCTCATCAAATCTCCTGCATTCTCTTATTCACCAGGGTGTGTAACAATGACTGGGATGCATCCATGCTAAACAGAAGCTGTTTTATTTGGAGGTAAATATTTTTCTGTGATTTCATAGTTTCATCATAGTTTAGAATATATCTACTGGTAATGTATAATGTCACAGAAATATTGAAATTGAATTTTGGTTAGCAAAGACTGATGTGATGGTTTTTTTAGCACCTGTATCTGAGGATGTTGGTAACAGTGGGATGTTTGATGATGCATTGCATTGTTGCAGTCATGGAGGTTCGTGGATAATTTTATCTGCTAATTCAACATATTGATTACTGGCTGGTGTCCTTCCCTCAGGATGTGTTCAACATTAGAAGGAGCTTTGAAGGACATAGTCCAACCTTTTGGAAAGTAGGCTTATTTGCATTCTTTCAGAGAAACATCCGTCTGATTTATTTGTGTTAACACTAACATGGAGCTCTGTCGCCAGTATTGAGTTGGATCAAGAGTTCTTAAATCTTTGACTAACTCTTACTTACTCTTAAATTGTTCAGTCTTTCTTGAAATTTCAGTAGCTACCCACTAGTTTTAAACTCAGTAATTTACTAAAAGAGGTTTTGCCATTAAAATGCGTAAAGCCGTCCAGTCAAATTAATAAACTGTGTAAACAAGAATGAAGTCACTATGGTATCACAAGTTACAGCAGACTTGAAATATCACTGTTTCAGAAACTCATTAAACATGTCACCTGTGGTGTTTCCTTCCTTTATGCTCACAGATAATGAAAAAAGTAGCAGTAAAAATACAGCGTAACATAGTGCATAGTGCAACCTGACACCCTCACAGATACTGTCCCACCTGTTACGGTTGGGATGGCCGGTGTGTTTGTGGAGCAGACCCAAATGCAGACAACACGAGGGACAGAACTGAAGTTTAACAAAAAGTAAGCATTTCTTATGGCTGTTAAAGAAAACGTAGGAACGAGAAACAATGGCGAAAACTATGATCTAAACTGGTGAAGCTAAAGCTAGACATGAAAAAATGTAAACATGAACACGAGCATGAACCTGGAAAACCCGAAACTTGAAAAGATGACATGAATTTCACGAAACATGAAGCGATGTAGACAGATGACCTGAACCGAACAAACACTGAACATGGAAACACAAGACTTTTCCAAATAAAAGAGAAAACATGGAGAGACGTAAACCGGGACACACAAGCTTGGTACTAAAGACAGAAAGAGGGATTGAGGAGAACGAGAGGGGGAAAGCATGAGAGAGAAAGGGAGAAGACAACACAGCGGACACGGGAAGAGGGAACGAGACATGTTGGGCATAAACGGAGACACATGACAGACAGGGGAGACGAGACACCTAGCTGAGACAATATGGAAACAAATATAACTACATATACAATCAAAGCAAAGAATAACTAATACTAACTAATAGAAACTACACATTCCAAACACAAAGAACTACAAAAAAATTACAACCTCAACCTTACAACCCCCTCAGGGGCGCTGGGTCACAGATCCAGCTCCCTGACACCGCCAGTTCATCAGCAGTCTGATATTATCGGCTGACATCAGCTGATATTGGCTATATGCCGATCTTTTGGTATTTCTAATAATCATAAAGAATTTTTTTATGCAGTCTATGCCAGCAAATTCAAGTTGGAATTTAATTTGCTTAGTATGCAGTGAAGATAGAGCAAGGCTTCCACAAAATAGAGAAAAGAAATAAAAGAAAGAAAGAAAGTTGCCTCTAAGCAAAGTATCTGGCTATTAAACTTAAACCACAACAGAAATGTAACAAAAAGAACAAAGTATAAAGGTTTTTTTTTCAACTATTTGTCAGCTTAAAATCAATATAGAAGCATCTTCAACTATCAAGGTATCTGTGGGTCTTAAAGAAATTTCTTCAAGAATGGGCATCTTATGGTATTATACAAGGTATTATTATGTATTATTAGGGTTTAGATAACTTAATAGGAAATGTCCTGTACTCCTGTTCCTGCTCTTTATTTTATGAATTTCAAATTGATACCCTGACTGGGTTATTTTTAATCTGGTAATCCGAATGAATAAATATTCATCCAATGCTGCTTATCCAGGTACAAGTTGTGCTTATTCATTAATTAATGGTACAGAGGGTAATTACAGTTAGATGCTAGTTGGAAGTACTGATGAAAATAAGATATTGATGTTAATAAACTTGTGACTCAAACCCATGTATGTGGATTAAAAAAACAGTTCCTGACAATTTATCCCTAGTTTTCAATGACATCTTTAGTGAGTGCACACTTGTCCTGTTACCGTTCTCCAGTCCTTTCTTTCTTTAGATCGTGTTCTTTTTTTATCCCAGGCCTGCTCACTTGATCATGATCATGAACACAAATGTTGGACGGTGCATGTTGTCACTTTGCTAAAGCTTCAGTTCTGCCTGTAATTCTGCAGGCTAATGGTACATTCACACCAGACACAAAGGGAAGTTATTGAGCAGTGCGAAAGTCTTTGCCATGAGGCGAGTTCACACTGAGCAGCGCAGACAGAGGCCAGTACACATTCATGCAACTGAAAATGTTTCCACTTCAGGGAAAAATCTGTGTCATGGTATGTATGCTGTGTATTCTGTGATAGTCTCTCCATTCTGATGCAAGCGACAAGCAGCAGGACGAGCTTATTGACGCTGTTTGAAGGCAGCTGGAGTTGTGTGTTCAACTTTGGTTTTATATAGAGACGGGAAAAAAGAGGGAAAGAATGCAAAATTGTAGGAATTCATATGAAGTTGTGAAAATATATTCTTGTAACTTTGGTGACTTTTGTTTCCATCTGTTGGTTGAACTGTTTGCTCTGAACAAGGGGCAAATATTTGTTGTTTCCAATGCAAGTAACAAGGTGAAACACACCATTAGTCACTAATTGTTGACTTAGGGCTTAACAAACGACTACGTATAAGGTGTTAGAGATTCCTATTTCCTCCTGTGTTACATGGTTAACTTATGTGAACACTGTCACAGAGATTGCCTTCCAGTGTTAACGACATGGTGTAATTTAACTAGTGTGTTTATCCATTAGCCAGGCAGCTCAAAATGCCTTCTGTAGAATGAGAAATGATGGCTTTGAGAGTCCCAAACAGGAGGTAATATATCTTTGTTTCTTACACTCTGACAAGTGAAAATATTTTCTGTCTTTCATTTTATTATAGAATAATATTAAAGGTAGAGTAAGTAAACTTTAGGTTATTTAATAGAAGAAATTACAATGATTAGTGTGTAATTCTGTTAATTCTGTCCCACCATCTTGGACATTAGTGTCCTACCTAATCATGTTTTACGTATGTGGATAGAGACCGGCCACATACGTACTATACCTTATAAGTTACTTGTAATTTAAAGATCACAAATACCACATCCAACTGTATATGACCGTTTAACATTTGTACATGTATATTTTCATGATCATATTCTCATTACGGCTTTTTCCTCCACCACTGCTCTCTTTCCTCCCTAACGTCCACCTCATTCTCGTCCTCCTCACCTCAAGTCTCATCTCTCAAAATGAAGTCAGGTCTCTCACACTTGCAAACGTGCACAAACATGCTTATCCCCAATATTGTTGTAGGTACTTATCATCAGCAGGTTAAACTGATTAAACACGCGACCCCTCTGGACAGCTGACAATGAGACAGCTAAACAACAACAACAGCTGGTTATAAGCGTACATTACGCCAGATAATATTAGGCTCGGGTGTCTGAGTGCATGAGAGTTCATTTGCTAAGGATCCGAGTCCAGCAATGTTAGATCCGCTTAAAAAAAAAAGCTCTCATTCAGGGACAAAATGGTCTTAAAAACATAAATAGTTTTTGTTGTGTGGGCTGATAATTTTGTCTTTGTTTCTGGATTGATTTAACCAGGATGAACAATTTCATAAAAACAAATATTCCGTTCATTACAGATGTGACGGATTGTTAACTGAACATTAACTGGGAAGGACAGGATGATCCAGAAAGTCAATGAGATATAATGCAGATTAGGAAACAAGAAGCATTCAAGCACTTACTGGTATTCACAGTCAACTGAGCAGGAAGCTTTGTCCCAGCTCTAGATTAATTATAAACATTTGCTAAGTTATATCAATATAAATTAAAACAAGTACACTCAAAGAGCTCAATACTTTATTACAACATGCTACGTCAGCCTGTTATAGCATCAGTGTAACATCGTAGGACATCATATAGAAAAAAAGTGTGTTGTACAGCTCTCTCTGAGCTCTTTCGTATGATATATTGCTCGATATAGTTTCTTGGAATTTTTTTTCCTGTCAACTTTGACCTTAGGTGCTAACAATGAAGGTCAAGGTCAGATACACACATATTTGGTGTGATCTGGACCAGAATTTCACCAAAATTAAATCAGCTCAAGCTGTTATTGGTATCTACTATCATACAAACTTGAATCCTGTGGATGCTAGACTGCTAACAGACAAACCAACAAGCAAACAGTATTGATGACATAGTTCCTCCCTTTGGGGGAGAATAAAACCACTGGATTTACCATATTTTCCTTGCACACAGAATTATGATGTGTATACAGTAAATATACACTTACACTGATGCATTCGCATTTGACAGCAGATGTAGAGAGGTGCGAATATTCTCCTTTACGCGCACGCACCTTCAGCTCATCAGTTTTTGCCACATAAACCCATAAAGCCTTGAACCTGCACACATATCATGCACCATTGCATCAGTTTCATAGCCCATACTCAGCCCCTCTAATTCGAGTCATTCATTTTCTCCTACCTCATTTCTCCCCCTCCCTTTTCTCCGATTGCCTCTGCTGTGCATATTAATAACACGCAGATAAAAATACGCTTGATTAAAATCGCAGCCGGCCCAGCCACCCCGGCACTCGTCGCTGCGCGTAAACAACACAATGATGGCTTGCTCCCTCCGGGCCAGGAGGCAGGAAACGAGAACATCCATAATGGATTTCATATACTTCATCATCCAGAGTCTCTTTGTGTGTACACACAATTCACTTCTCACCTATTTGTTTGCAGCAAGGGGAGTCAGAGTTGATTACCCAACCAAGCTCTGGTGCTCCCAGACAGAGTGTCCTGGCTGCAAGTCAAATGAAATGTGATTCTTCTCAGCACTGGATGTTTTACCCCCAGCTTTTCTTTTGTTTACTTGTAAATAGCATGCGTTTACTGACTGAGCTGGCGCCGCTGTAATTTGTCAGGACTTACAGGTTGTCGAGCGCTCGGCTGCATCTGAAATTATTTTTCATGTGATGAATTATTTGTTATCCCAGCGCGGCGTCTGCCCTCTGGTGAAGATATTCATGTTGATAATGAGACGGGAGCTTTCTTAACGCATGACAGTGTCCGCCTGCGGGCTCCACTATACGGCCTGAACTGATGCAGGATATAGAACGAAGATCTTCACAGATCTATCAGTGAAGCAAAGAGAGTGTGGAGAGTCAGAGCTTGTCACCAAGTGTTATCAGATGGAGGGGACGAAATGTCATTTTCCTTGAGTCATTTGCTTTTTTTCTCAATTCTACGCCCATATCTGTATTTGTACACATAGATTTATTTTTCTCCATTAGAGCATTAGATTGCACACCTGCAGGCCTGAACTAAAAGTCAGGTGACAACCAACTCAATAACAATACCAGCGATTCATGGCTGGACCCACTTGACCCTTGATTTCCATGCAGGGCTGAGTTCCACCGCCTCATCTAGAATCCCAAACACAATGGTTATTTATCCTGAGGGCTTGTTGATTGTGGGGTAGTCTTATCACTTTGTTTCTGCTTAGAGTAAATACAGTCAAAATTGGTCCAGAAAGACAACTGCACCTCAAAGAAAGTGTGTGTCAAGAAACTGGAAGTATTCCAGCAGTGGCTGCTTTCCACAGTCAGCTGAGGAAGAAACCCTTTGCTGCATGACCCTTAGGTCATTTAGCCAGACAATGTTTCTCAAGAATCAACCAACCAAGGCAACCGACCTCTCTAGGATTAGATGTAGAACTTGGGTTATCTTACCCATCCATTTCTTATCCATTTGAGGTCCGAGTAATCATTGACCCAACCATAACCCCATAACCCAGACACTAGGCAGTCAGAATAAGTCAATTTTTAAAAACTAGATTTTTTCCCCAAGTCATGAAAATCAGGGAACAAGGAAGAGAAGACCATTTACCTTTTATTCTAAAACCAAACTTTGGGTTGGTGTCTTCCTAGGACCTGGCATCCACACATGTGGACATCACATTTTGGGTTATTTAGACCAAAATACTCAATTTTGCTCTACAAGGGCCTGATATCCACTTACGATGACATTGTACTGCTACTGTTCTATCGAAATTTTAAATGAATATCCTCATATATGGCTCTCATTTTTCTTAGAATCAAAAATTAAGTAAAAAAAAGAAATCTGGTAATTCTTTGTTTTTACATTCATTGGGCCCCAATCTGCCCAAATATCAAAGAGAAATTAAAAATGCATGCCGTGGAAGAGTTCGGGTCTTAGGAGGTTAAGGAAATTTTCATCTTCTTGGAACAGCAAATGAAAAAAAAACCTTTAAGAGAAAATTTATGATACTGAAAAGGACTTCATTTCAAAAGTGACTGCCACACACATACTGAACATACTAAAACCAAGAAAGCATCCATCCATCCGTCCGTCCATCCATCCATCCGTCCATCCATCCATCCATCCGTCCATCCATCCATCCATCCATCCATCCATCCATCCATCCATCCATTCTTTCTCTTCTGCTTATCTAATTTAAGGTTGCTAAAAGCATCTGATCTAATGTTGCTTGCACTTTTTGTTTTACATCACCGGTAATAATGCATTTGAGATGAAGATGATTTCTGTAAATCCCCATGCACATTTAGGGAACCTCATGCATATATGTGTGCTGGTTCAGTGAAGAAGATGTCAAATGTGGAAAGCTGTTTAGCAGTAGAAAAAAATAGTTTAAAGATTACAGGATGCATGCGGGCTGCATTACAGTATATTCCATTGAAAGTTGTAAATAACTTTAAAGTTTGATTCTTGTGTGAAGATGTGCTGCACCTCTCAGTTGTTTATAAAAAATATTTTGCGACTTTTATCTCCATATAATAGCTTGCAAGGCAGTGGCATACACTATTAAAGCAGAAAATATAGTTAGACAGACTTTATTTAACAGGACAAATCCATCTATCCAGCATTTCTTGTTTGTTTTTTACAAAGTGAGTTCCCCCTTCTCTTCTTAGTCTGTGCTCACCTGTCAGCTTTGACAGAAACATCTGTATTTGCAACCAGTTCTCATTTTCAGAGGTCAAATGTTCCTGTTTTGTCAGAGCCACTGTCTCTCAGGGATACACACAACCTCCCCTTTAGGCTGCTGGAATAGCTCCAGTTTCCTGACCCGCTTTTGAACTTTGTCCTCCTTAAGAAAAGCCTCTTTAAATATGCCACAGAAGCCAACAACACATAAAATATAAAAATGAAGAAAGAAAAAGTGTCTGTCTGAGAACTGTGAGAAATCTGTTGCCTTATTCCTGCTTGTTATTTTCAAGTCAAGCCAAAGTGACCCTCATGTCACTGGGAATGAAACCACTGCTCACAGTGGGCAGCCAGCCACTGTTAACATGTTACTGCCTCCTCCGCTGGCAGTTACAGCCTCTCAATGTACATTTTCAGCTGTGAGCCTTCCTGTCGATCAGTGAGCTGTCCATGGTGCTGAAACACAAACTGTGTTTTTCATTCCTCTGGGACGTTCCATTACAGATCCAGAAAAGTTGATGTTGTTATGAAACACCAACTCAAAATGATTTGTTTGTGTTTGTGAGGGGGAAGTGTTCAATGCCATCGTAGAGGTGAGAGAATTCCTGGCAAATAAAGGAGATTGTTGTGGTTGAATGGATTTGAAATGGAGCCTCCTTTAGGGCTGGTGCAAAGCTGTTGAACAAGTTAAGTTAGGACGATACATACAGCTGAATTCCCTCAGTAAGGTTCAAAAATTGTTCTGATAGGTTTTAGGAAAAGCATGGATGTTTTTCAGTGTGTACTGTCTCAAGACCGGCTGAAACAATAACACAGAGAGGAGATTTGACTCCATCTAAGCTCACTCTGTTCCCACAAACCAACACACGGCTAAATTTGTGTGTTATTTAGGATTGTCACAAAATGAGATTTTCACTGTGCAGTTAATCTATTTCAGCCAAAACTTAAATAGTGTTTAAGGTGATCGTTGACTCGGTCTAAAGTTGACTAAAATGAAGAGTGTAAAAGTTTGAGAGTTGCTTCACACGGTTTAGAATCAAAACACAAGAATCACAGCTTTTATGGCGTTTTCATGAGAAACAGGGAGCATGGGAGCTAGCATGTCTAACTAAGCTCGTCCCCCTTTTCAGCACAACTTAAACAGTTCTGATTGGACCTCGTCTTCTCTGCCAGAAAGAAAAAGTCACTGAGAAAAACTGTGACGAAAATCACTGGTCAACAAAATTAATACAAAATCTGTACAATAAGTACAATGACATCTTTTTTAGGATGTTAGATGTTTTGCTTTAAATACTTTAATTGTTAATTGTCATAGTTTTCTTCATTGGTAGGAGGCATTTAGGAACCTCCAAAAGACAAACTGTGTTTGCCATGTTGGTCTAAGATGAAATCACCCAGAATATAAATGCCACAAATTTGGAACCAGCGGTCAGTTGTACCTAATCTGAGCTCACCACAGTGAGATTACCCCTCTTGACAGAGAAAGAGTGAGACAGCAAAGGTATCAAATACAAACAATACAAACTGGCAAACAAGTGTTTGTGTTTTTGATTGAATTGCTCCTTGGCTCCACTTCTTTTTCAGCATTTCACTCGTCTTTGTTCTCACCCTCTCCTCCACCTTTCCTTCCATCATCCTTTGCCTCATACTAATGTAGAGAAGCAGAGAGACACTGTTAGATACGACTGTTGAATGCGTGACTCGTCAGGGCCAAAGATGTTTCCAGAGCGTTCAAATGTAAAGCAAAGGAATCTCGACCAAGCACATCGATGTTTGGCGCTGGTGCAGAGATTGGCCCAGCACTGGAAAGAAAAACTCTTAGTCTGCTTTCTTTAAACAGTACAGTTGTTTCTGAGCTGAGTAAAGGTGTGGACAGAGAGCATGTACGGTCCACACAGAGATGTTTCAGCTGAAGGTTTGTCGTTCTAATCTAGAAAAAAAATTATTTTGTGTCCACAAGCTCCGCTGTATGCTCTTGTAGCAACCTTGTTGTTTTCCTTTTCATTGTTTTCCTTCCCCTCTTCAGTCCCTGTGGGGGACGTGTGGAGCTTGTTCGTGATTTCAAACCTGATCATAAGGGTGAGGTCTGCGGTTTCTGGCTTTCTGACAGAGTTGTTTGTGTTCACCGGTTCTCACAGGATAGCTCACTCTGGGAGTGACACAGTATAAGACTAAAACCAGCCTTTGTAATTCTTCTGTTTGTTGTCATCCTTTATCCAACATCATCATTTTGCTGTGGTCTGCTGTAATGAATAGACTTTATTGATTTCATAAAGCCGAATGCCAGAACGTGTGTATTCTTTCCTTCCTAGTGTACAAACTATTTGCACATTGCTTTGAAAATATGGATTTACTCACCTTCCAGTGGAAAACACACATTAAAAAGCATGCGCACTCACTCATATACACATTCTCTACATTCCCTAAAATAGAAGCCCCTCTGTGCAGAGGATTACATTCAGTGTTTTATAGATATTTTTCTTTGAGTCAATGCTCTCAAAGGATTGCTGCACTGTTGGTGAGTCTTTAAGCCGTTGAGTGAAACAGGACTTCAGCACAAGAATTTTCCCAGATAAATATATGATATCTCCGAACAATAAGAGCTCGAAATAGGAACAAAGTGCTTTTGTTAGTATTAAAAATTAAGAGATGACAGGAAACTGTTTCATAAAAGATGGAATGAGCTTTCTCTGGTTTACTCCTAAACTGGCAGTAAGCTTGATGCATTTAGGCAATAAAGGACTGAATGCAGAGCTGCAGTTAGAGCTGCCAAGTGAGACACCTAAGAAGTTCCTGTATGACAGTCTGTATATGAAGTCTAACAGCTGTTCATCGTTAATTTCAGAGGATGTGGTCAGATGTGTTGAAGACACACTGGACTGCCCCATATCGAACCTGCTAACACTTTTTCTGTGCCCAAACGTCTGCTGCATCGGCTGCTGTGTATGTTTTTTGTTCATTGTGCTGCACTTTGGCCAGAGGGGCCGATGGCGCGATATGGCAGCCTCGCTTCTGTCAGTCTGCCCCAGGGCAGCTGTGGCTACAACTGTAGCTTGCCTCGGCCAGTGTGTGAATGTGAGAGTGAATGAATAGTGGAATTGTAAAGCGCTTTGAGGGTCTCGAAAAACGCTATATAAATGCAATCCATTATTATTATTATTATTACTGCTGTGTGTCTTGATGTTTCAGTACTCCACATCAGAGTTAAAAAAATACTCACTTTTCGTTCTTGTCATTTCGATTTTGTTATGGAAAATGACCACATAAGCATACAAGTGCTGACTGCAAATAAACTACTGGCTTGGTGTTTTGTCATAACAGATGCATAGTTGCGTGCAATTTTGTGTTTTTCCATCCATATGGCAGGATTTGTCTTTGCCAATGGGGCACTTGCAGGTGCTTTAGTTTACTGACTGACCCTCAACAAGGTCTAGCTCATTCTCCAGCCCGCTGTCTCCCTGGAGCGTCAATTAGCGCCGTCAAATCTGCTGCTGTGGCTCATTTACAGACACACTTTCCTTTGACATCTGGTTTCTGACGCACTGGTTTTTAGCACTAGTGCTGTCCACGAGCAAAGCGACTGCTGACAAGAAGCACATTAACCCAGAAAAACCACATCTTCGTAAACCTAACCAAGTAGTTTTGAATCTAACCAAGAATGTTTCAGCAACTAAACCAAACTGAGTAGTGATTTAAATTGAAAGTAAAAAATACTGAGCTATCCCTCAGCCTCCTAGCACATACACGCATTTATCAAATCCTACTCTTATATTGGCAACTCACATTAAGAAAGAAATCAACCTGGAGCAAATAGTTGAAATATACAATAATTGTCATTAATGTACTGTTCAGTGTATGATGTCAGGATGGTCCTTGTGACTTTATTATTATTACTACCTAAAAATAGTTTTAATATAGACTATTCTAAAAGTAAGATGGCCTTGCAGTCACATTGAGCCCAGTCTAATGGTCGAGGTTGAACAAGTACACAAGTACTGCTGATACTACTACTGCTCAAAGAGTATTTGTAATGTTGCTAAAACTTTTAAAAGACTGCAGACTCACGGCATCAGTTTAGTTTGCTGACTGTTGCTAATGTAAGCACGGCCAGCACCAGCAGTCTGTTTCCCTGCAGATTATTGTGCACACCTGTGCACAATGTATTCATGCATTATGAAAATATGCATTTAACCAATATTTCTGATGCTAACCAGTGGGAGCAGCAGTGTTTACTGTTCTAGTAGACAGCAACAGAAAGGAGGAAACAGTTTAGGTACACACTAATAATGATCTTCCTCTTGACTTACTGTAGATGTGAAGAGGTGATGGAAGTCAAAGAGATTAATTTGGTCAATTGTGATGATGTATTGTAACGAAGCTGGATGTTTTTTGTTACAATAACTTACATGATTTATGCAAGACACCCTGACTTGTGTAGCACGCCAGGACCACTTCTCATAATTATTTGACCTAACTAATCTGATGAGTGCATCAAGTTCTTAAATAACTGGAATTTGCATCTTACACGATATAAGATATTAAATTTACATTTAGAGGGGTGATGTGCTTTATACCATGTGGCTGAGCCCATTAAATTACACTCATTAAATTAAAAGTATCCTTTAATGCCATGCATCAAATTGTTTCCTAATGCTGTTCCAAAAATCCAGCAACGCAGATTATAGTAATTTGCATATTTGCACTGTGACAGGGTCACACACACACTAAAAAGTTTGCTTTTGCATTTGCGGTTAGAATTCAGCTTTTCTTTGAGATGTGAAAAGAGAATTATTTTTGGAGGTCACCATAGACATGCTGCTGCCTCTGCTTTTATTCTTTCCTTTCATTCTGCTCTTTGGTTCATTACCGGAGATGTAAGACACCGTTTGTATCTGTCTGAAAAGGTCTTGTCTGGGAACTGTCATCTCTCTTTTACATGGTGATGGAACTCTGGTGAACTTAAAAAGGTGTAGGACTCATTGATGCTTTAGAAAAAACTGCTTTTAATTCACTCAATTTCAGTTTCAACTCAGTTTTATTTATTTACAGTAGCCTAAATTCGCAACAACACAATCCTATCATATTATAGAGAAAAGCCCTACATTTAGATGATCCCCTATGAGCAGCACTTGGCGACAGTGGGAAGGAAGAACTCCCTTTTAAGAGGAAAAAGCCTCTGGCAGAAGCAGCCATCTGCTGAGACTAGTCAGGGGTACGCTGGGAAACAGAAAAGAAACTTCACTTTGCAAGTTCACGTTAAGCTCAAAACACCAGGCTCGTGCTGTACTTGCCTTTTTCTAAGCCTCCCTTCTGTTTGCTATTCTGTTTGTGCCTGTTTTTGTCACATTATTTGATTCATCTGCCGAAAGGGCATCGGGGAATGACAGTGTGTCCTGTGCGCTCAGCCAGCCTTCTCTGTGTAAATAAAGGTTTAAGTTTGTGCTGCAAACTTTTTTCCATGGCAGCAGCAGTCTGCAGACGATGGCATGAAAACCCAGCATGCGCTAAAGCAGTTTCCACTGAGCAGAATAATGTACCATCTGTTGAAACACTGTCACCCCACAGCTTTGTTTGGCTCCCAGCAAACATTTTGACATTGAACTGTTGTTGATAGGAAGCTCTGCGCCGTGTTGAAAATGAAAATTGAGACAGCATCTGTACTTGGCTGTTTCCGTCGCCGGAACCAAAATACTGCATTTCAGGGATTCAGAGCTGCTGTGATCTTTTTTATCATACACATATAATATCATGTAAAAAACTTGATTTTGATTCCTGCTTGAGATCTTGAAGGTCACATGTTTATTCTGAATCAATTCATTATGCCCCTCTAGATCAACAGATTCCCTGTAACACGCAAGTCCACAGTCTGGACACGGTTCCACTTTGACCTGACGAATGAAAGCTATAAACCGACATCAAGAACATTTACTTCTGTATGCAGAGGTTCAACCAGCATTCATATTAGACAGATGTATTTTAACTAGGCTGTATAATGGATTATTGACTTCTTACTCCTTTTTATCCAACTTCAATATGAACTTGGTCATACTCATATTTCGCTCAGCTGTCGAGTTTTTGACCAAACAAGCAGCAGATGTGAAATGATTTCCTCTAAACCAACACAGACACTTTAAAAATCAATTTTAGGCAAAACTGACAATTTAATAACAAAATTCTGCAGAACAGAGGTGTTAGGGTGAGTGCAAAACATTTTTTTTCCTGTTCCAATATGATGAGGAAACCCTGGCATCTGGGATCTGCAGATATCGAGTACCGATCTGATGCTGGTGTTTGAATTTAGGAAATTCTGCAATGTTCAGTAACGTTTTAACATGCTTAATGATATAAATTTATACAGCCAAGTACATTTTTGGTATTAATTTAGAACAATGCAGCCATGCACGTATAATAATAACTTAAGTATGATGTAACGTGTATTTTGGTTTCAGCGATCCACTGAAGTTTAGACAAATATGTTTCAAATCAAACGAGCCTTCTGCTCGACCATCTCTGATTGCCATAAAAAATTATATGGTAGAAAATGTGAACATTTATAATGATTACTGTGAAATTTTAGCTTCATGTATCAAATACTTTTCAAGACAGATTTTTTTGAAAAATGCCCAGCTGAGCCACGTTCAGGCCTTTTTGTTGCACGTTGAAATCTGAGGCAATGTTTTGATCTCAAAGTCTATTAAATATAAAAGCCTAAAATTTTCACAGATTTTTCTTGCCAAAATAAATCAGACTCTGTCATTTGGGACAGATAAAGAACATCAAAAAAATATCAGAGTATTGACAGATTAAAATATGAAAGAAAAAACCATCCAGCACTCCTGAAAAGTCTCATATGTGAGCACACATTCATTAAAAACATGCAGATTGTATTTTGTTGGCATATTTTTCATTTTTGACACTACTACAAACTCAAATTCTAGAAGTTCAAGCAGGAAATGTTGTAAAAACCGGCTGGTTTGAGATGGAATGACCCCACTGGTGCTGCCCATCTTGTGTTTCCACTTTGGCTGGCTGACCTGGTCACTGAAGCTGATATAATGACTATTCCTGTCAGCTACACAAGTTCCTACCACAGTCAGGAAGCAAAAGTAAGACCCACTGGAAAATTCCAGGATTTCCTGATAGGCAGTCCGCGCTGAAGTAGTCGACACTGGAGTTGGACTTCATCTGATCGCTAGACTAGTGATCTTCTACGGAAGCAGCTTGATGCTGTCAAAGAACATGAAAACAGTGACCTGATCAACTAGCCAATAGGGCAAAATGAGACTGTAAATACCAGAGAAGTTGGTTAGCAGCCTCTGAAGATTTGCATACTGATTCATTTAAAAAAACAAAAACAAAAAGATGTTGTAAAATATGCTTGAACAGCCATTATTCTGCACAGGCAGACTGCCCAAGTAAAGTCTATGTGTGGGAGACACTGCCTTGGTCTGTGACTGGCTGAAAACACGTTCTGAGTGAACCCAGTAGGTGTGTGTTGTTTCACACTGAGAAACTCACTAATCAAACGATGAGTAAACACATTTATCGTGCAGAAATGCCGACTGATTGAATGTTTTACAATGAATTGTGCCAAGGACATGGACAGTCCATGGCAAAATTTACTGTAGGGCTGTAACTGGTTTGCTCTCATATAAGGTTAGGTTTAATACAGTTTTCTACTATAGTGATTTCTAACCTTGCTATCTGTAGCTCTGTTCCAGCTGATGTGATAAATATTCATTAGAAAGTTACAGTTTGGTGAAATTCTTCAGATATGGAGCATTGCACAGATTTTCTTTGGGAGCTGTTTCTCACGCAGAAATATTAATCTAGGAGACGTGACCTTTCTTGAGGACACAAATGAAGCGGTTTTGTTTTCTCCATGGCATTTGAATGATACTTAAGAAAACAGCAAGAAGCTTGTAAAAAAAACAATGAGAATGCACTTTGAAAGTGTCTGAAAATGACTGATTGTGACTTGTAAAGCCCCCTGTGAACACTTAAAAACCTAAAGATAGAAAAGAGACTCGTGTGTTCATGCAAGAAATAAGAAGTGTTCTTATCATTTTGTGGTGGAAATCTGGTTTGTAAAGGCAGGCTAAAGCTAAACGTGTGTTCTAAAAGAAAATCAAATGTTGGTCTTCAAAGTGTTATTGTTAGAAGAAAAAACACTGGGCTTGCTGTAAATCCAGCTGCAGATTCTAAATATGTTTGCATGAAGTTCAGTCCAGCGCTCTCTAATAATGTGTCAAACTGTACTGAGCTTTGAAGTGCTGCATTCAAAACCAGGAGATCCTTAGCAGTCAAACTGGGACTTAACTGCTAAGCCATATTAACGATCGTACTCCAGGAACTATCTGGGAACGACGAACACACCGAGCCTGCTTCGCTCTCTACCTCCTCTCCTTTTCTTTTCATCTGTGTTTTCACAAAGCAGAGGAGCCGAGTCTTTGAAAAATGACCTGAGAGAGAAAGGCAGACAGCAGCAAAAGAGGAACAAGGGGGAAGGGTTTTAGCGTCACACAGGCAAACTCAAGGGGCCACAGTATTAATGGGGAAAGGGCTTCAAAGCTGTTGGTGATGCACAGGGGCCCCAAGCAGGAGATGAGGTGTTAGGGTGCGGGGTGGAAAAAGATGGAAAGAAGAGAAATGAAAGGGAAGGAAGAGGAAGGAAAGCGAGAAGACGCTTTTCTCTTTTCTGTCAGAGTGAGGTCAGCCACTAACTAAATGTTCAGCTTATCCTCTTCCTCTCATTCTGTGGAATCTAAAGTCTAGGTGTGCTTACTGGAAGAAGAATAAGGTACACTTATTATCTTTGACACTACTGTATAACTAAATGTCACATTCCATGTTTTCTGCTTCTGTTGCTATGCTGGAACACAACAAAGATTTCCAGCCCATTAAAACTTTTGTTCTTGCTGCTCTGAAATCTTTGAGTGGATCACTGGAAGTTTGCATTAGACAGCAGGTAACAGATGGACGTGGCCACCCTGACTGAACAAGCTTATAATAGTCTTTTCACTCACTATGTGTTTACACAGCACTCTGCATTTAATCATTAGTTATTATTAATCTCTGGCTCTCTTCCACAGTGTTTCTTTTGTCCCGTCTCTCTCCCATCTTCCCCAACAAATCGTGGCAGACAGCTGCCCCTCCCTGAGCCTGGTTCTGGCCAAGGCTTCTTCCTGTTAAAAGGGAGTTTTTCCTTCCCACTGTGGCTGAGTGCTTGCCTGTAAGAGGTCATCTGGGACTTTCTCTGTATTATTGTAGCTTATAATAGTCTTTTCACTCACTATGTGTTTACACAGCACTCTGCATTTAATCATTAGTTATTATTAATCTCTGGCTCTCTTCCACAGTGTTTCTTTTGTCCCGTCTCTCTCCCATCTTCCCCAACAAATCGTGGCAGACAGCTGCCCCTCCCTGAGCCTGGTTCTGGCCAAGGCTTCTTCCTGTTAAAAGGGAGTTTTTCCTTCCCACTGTGGCTGAGTGCTTGCCTGTAAGAGGTCATCTGGGACTTTCTCTGTATTATTGTAGGGTCTCTACCTTACATATAAAGCATCTTGAGGTGACTGTTGTTGTGATTTGGGCTATATAAATAAAATAAAATTGAATTATGTTTTAGGTGCTGTGTTGTTGTTGTTGCTTTTTGGAGCAGAGGATAAAGTGCTAAGATACAGTCCCAATCAAAAGTTTAAGACCACTTGAAAAATGCCAAAAAATCATATTTTGCATGGTTGGATCTTAACAATGTCACGGCTGGGGCAGTAGTCGTGTGGTGTTTGGAGAGGAAGGATCCAAGCAGACAACGGCGGTGATGCGAGTGAGGTTTATTGATGACGGGCGACAGTGACACAAAGCGGTGATGAAAATTACAAAGGAAACTGAACTGGGAAAGCTAGTAAGCTGACCTGAAACCAGTGTTGGGGAGTAACGGAATACATGTACCGCCGTTACGTATTTAGAATACAAAATATGAGTAACTGTATTCCGTTACAGTTACCGTTTAAAAAGGTGGTATTCAGAATACAGTTACTTTGTTGAAATAAATGGATTACACGGCGGTACTTTCCTGTTTCATATTGTCGCGGGTCAGGACTGTTTGGGTTTGTTTGACAGCTACGCTCTGTTGTTCCAGGCGGCAGCGTTACGGTTGCCATGGTTACAGGGTGACGCTCTCTCTCTCTGCGTGTTTCCTGGGTGAGAGAGCGCTTTTTTGTTGTTGTTGTTGTTGTGCTAAGCTAAAAGGCAGAATGCTACAGGCATGGCCCTAAAGAATGTAGCCTGATGGGCAGTGTAGTCCGTGCTGCAGCGAGAATGGACTGCCATACACGTTATGTGTCTGTGAGCGAGGGAGGGAGAGAAAGGAAAAGTCCGAGCTGTCACGGAGCAAAAACGGGAGCTGGAAGCATGTAAATATAAGAATAACCACTGCAGCCAAGAAGAGTGCCTGAGGAGCCCATTTGTAAGTAAGCTATTAAGACTCAACTGTACACTGTGTTCGTGTTTTCCTCCGGAAAAAATAAGTTCCATTGGAGCAGCCTTTCAACGCCTCTCTCTGTCTCTCGCTAGCAAAGTTGACCCAGACAACAAAGTAAAGCTAGTTTTCAGCTACCAGCCCGACACGGAACCCACCGTATTAGCCAGAGGTCCCTTTACTACGGTTCGGAGCCGCGGACCTTCAGTAACAGTAATAAATCACAGCAATAGTACATTCACGTAGTTGTAAACAGCATGATAATATATTAAGTAATCCAAAGTATTCAGAATACGTTACCCTCATTGAGTAACGTAACGGAATACGTTACAGAATACATTTTGGGGCATGTATTCGGTATTCTGTAATGGAATACATTTTAAAAGTAACCTTCCCAACACTGCCTGAAACATAACACAAAGGAAGGACACGAGGCGAGGAGCAGAGCGACACGGAGAAACACAAAACAAGACAGCCGAACCGACGATGAACACAGGTAACCAGACACTATATATACACACACAGAGGAACACAAAATGGCAAACCGGAGGGAGGCACAGCTGATCCTAATTACACAGACGAGACAGGGAGAGCACAAAACTGAACACAGTGAAGTCACAAATGGATCTACAAAGTAAAACAGGAAGTATACACTGACGAAACAAAGAACACGAAACTGACTGGGAGCATAAACTATAACCAAAGAACTAGAACATCCAACCCCAAATATATATATATATATATTTCATTAAGTTTTCCACAGAAATTATTACAAATGTGAAGAAAACGTGATTGTCACAAATTCTCGAACTGTACTCACTGAAATCCTAAAGAAAAGAATTCTGCACATTTTCCACTGGCTGTTCAATAAATAAGATTCTGTTGTTCAACATGCAAGCATTTCCAACTTTTATGTAAGAGCGCTTCAGCAGGAGGAGAGAGGTCCACAGTCAGAGTGCAGATACTTGAGCCAACTCATTTTAAAAGTTTGTTTTTGTAAATATATACTGTTTGCCTATTGGACCTAGCATCATGTGGTCACTAGGGGAATTGCAGTTTTTTGGCCCTTGTTGCCAAACCCAGATTGATTGTTTCCATGTGGGAAAAACCAGACCGTTCTCATTCCCGATGCGTAACATACCGACGATTTGTCAAGTCCCAAGGCGTCCCATAGGAACGTGAAAGGTAACCTTCCTGGTCCCTATGATACGCACCGGATTGTGGATGGAATCCACTAGAATGACGCTCCCATCGGTAACACACGTTCCAACCGTGTATTCCAGCCCTAACCCTAACCTTAATCCTAACCATAACCTTATCCTTGACCTTAACGACAGTCTCAATCGTATTAGGCTATGTTCACACTGCAGGCGAAAGCGCATCAAATCCGATTTTTTTGACCCTATGCGACCCATATCCGATCATGGTATGACAGTGTGAACGGCACAAATCCGATATTTTCAAATCCGATCTGGGTCACTTTCGTATGTGGTACTGAATCCGATACATATCCGATGTTTTAGAAAGCGACTGCTGTTTGGACGGTCATGTCGCATTAAATCCGTCTTTTACGTCACTGACACGAGACAGACGCCAATTATCAGCGCCGGAGAAGCGCCCGAGAAGACATCGCGAACGCTTCCTGGCCATCCAGTGTAATGTCAGTGAAACTGTTGGGAAGACAACGTTGGAGAAACGTGAACATTTTATTTGTACTGTATAATCTGCAGATTCTGACCGAAATCTGCAACTATCCTTTGAAGCACCGCTCCTCTAAAACAGCAATAAGGATAATTATTAGGTTATCTACATTATTATGTAAATAACAAAATAACTTAAAGCAAAAATTGGGAAACGTAAAGTCCGAAGTCTTTATATTAAGGGCCATCAGTCAAACAATATTGTTTGCTCTGGGTCTAAACAGAGCGCGTTGTGTGTGACATCTTCTTTTGCGCATGCGGGCCGCTTTGAGCGTTCACACTAGAGCTCGTTTGCTGTCGCATTTTATTTGTAGTGTGAACAAGCAGACAAAAAAATAGGATTTGATCAAAAAATCGGAATTGAGCATTAAGACCTGCAGTGTGAACGTAGCCTTAGATACTGTTTTCCAAAGCGATTAATGATTTGAAAGTAAAAGAAATGTACATGTGTAGATTCATTCCAAATGGTTCTCATGTTTCCTGCCGTTTCCGAACGCGTAACATAGTGATGTATTGGGTGGCCTAAAGAGTAACATACGATTTATCACATGAAGTAATATGTTACGTTTTGGGATGAGAACGGGAACTGAGATAGGGAAATCATTTTAGAGCAGTGAGGACATCGTCAGCTATCTGTCTTTGTGTTTACAAAAGGAAACTTCTGTGAGTCTGATTGAAGAATCAGCAGGGTCAGAAGGTTTGCACCGCAAAGATGTAGCAGAGCAAGAGCAAATTTACTACATCTTTTTCTGTATTTTTTAAAATTATTTTTTCATGTCAGGCTTTTCCTGTGTTATTATTGTTTACGCTTAACGGATTTTTTTTTTGTAAAATGTCCTTGTAACTGTTGAATTCTTCCAAAACGCAAACATTTCTTGGCAGCGTACACAGAGCTGAGCAGTTGGACACGGTCACTCGGGCTGCTATTTATTCTGCTTTGATAAAATATAATAGAATTCACAATACAGTAGTCCTACTTTACATAGTGAGTCACTAAACTGCTTTGTGCAATCAATGAATTTAGACATTTATCTGAAGTCTGGCTTTTAGATTTCTTTTTATAGCCCGTAGATACACTGCATGGACAAAAGTAAGGCTCTTAAAGGGGTCACCGTTTTTTTCCTCTTATTTCAAATTAAGAGGTGTTTCCAGTCCCTTTGCAAAAGGTGTATCAAATCAAGACCTAGTGATTCAGTCTGCTTTTACAAACATTTGGGAAAGGAAGGGTTGTTGTAAAGAGCTCACTGAATTTGAGTGTGGTGCTGTAATAGGATGCCATCGATACAAGTCAGTTGAGGTTATATTATATATATACGTAGTGATATGTATGAAGTGATAAAGCTACATGAAAATGAATGCTGTCTTTGTTAGATGTCATGCCTTGTGTATACTCTTTGTTTGCTTGATTGAGATTTGTAATTTATTGTACTGCTCAGGTTGCTAGTTGTTTGAACTTGCAAATCCACTGAAGCTTAATTAAAATGGGCTTTTAGTTTGAAGTGGTTAACTCATTTCAGTAGTGAATTCAAAACAAAGCTTCATCACCTTTTATTATTGTGCACACATGCAGCAGGACTTATCTTTCTATGTATTAAACACAAAAAACACATATAGAAACACACACACCTGTTTATTTTTGTTAAAGAAGAGTGCCTCAAACAGTGCATGCTGGGACGTCTGTTACTATGCTAGTTATGCAAGGTTAATTTAATGGGTTGAATGAACCCTGAGATCTGAGCAGAAAAATCAGTTTTGAGATAAACTGACTTTAATATTACAACATTTACATGCACAACATTTGAGAACTGTGCTAAAATCTTATCTAACATTTATGGTGTCGCAGCTTACAGTTTATTCAGTTCATTCAATTTCAGAACTCCAGTCACTGAGCTCAATATGTGTTTTGCCTGAGGAGGACATTATTTAATTAGGCTGTCAGTAGCAGATTGACAGCCCCTCCACCCCCTCAACTAAAACATCAATATTAACTGTTACCGTTAACACAAATTTAATAGGCTATCAGTTAGTTTTACTTGTGCTGATTCACCTCCATCCATCAGGTGAGTAGTGACCAGTATGGGCTTAGTACCAGGGACAGGCACAAAGAATTTTTCCCTCTTTGGAACTCCATGGAAAACCTCTAAGTGTGAAACCGTCACTGGTGATGACCCCACCAACCCTAACCCTAAATTTAAGCAAGTAGGAAATATAATTTAGTTTTTATGTAATTGTTCTCCCAACTCCTAGTAACTAGGGAACAAAGAAAATAATCATTTATAATAAGTAGTTTTCCCCTCTTCTCCAAATGTTAGGATTATGGTTACTACCTATGATGACCTCAGAAGGTTAAAACAAGGTAGAAATATTCACTTTATTCAGAATTATTCTATATGAAATACCTTAGTGAACATGAACTTTTCAGAGTATTTTTATTTGTCTACTGCCCATACACTCTCAGCTATTCTTTGCACAGTGCCAAGTCTCCTCCTGCTTAGAAGTTTGCAAAGAGCTGTAAATCCTCTCTATATTGTGCTATATATACACTTGGCTTCCTGTGGCTTTAAAAGCTAGAACTCTGTGTGATGTCTGGCTGCAGTAATGCAGTGCTGCTTACTGATTTGGTTTTGTTCTGTTGCTTTCTCATGAGCGACTGGCTGGAGGCTGTTTGGGTGAGCGATGAGGAGCACTGTCTCAATGAACGGCTTCAGGGTGGCCAGGGGTGGAAAATGGAATGTCACGCAGACACATATGCATCCATACACAAAGACAAGATACAGATGTTTCATACTTGAACACAAAAACTCAGTGGTCCTTGCACAGTCCAACCTCTCCCCCACCACACACACACACACACACACATCGCCAGTCTTTTATCTCACTCTCTCTCCTCGTTTCATTTCTTGTTGCACTGCTTCGGGCTGTGTGCAAATTCATTCACTGTGAAAATGGAAGGCAGCTCCGCGCTGCACACTTTCATTTAGTCTCATTCAGTTAGCCACAGACTCTCTGCATGCTGCTCTCACCCACATTTCAGTTGAAATTAAAGATGTCTAATCGCTTACGCAAACTGACACAAAAGTAATTAATTTCAGAGTCAACACCACACGCCCAGTCTCTAACTTTCTGGGGCCTTTGACGTCTCCTCAGGGTGGATGTCGCCTGTAGGCTCCGACACTGTGTCTGATTTCCTATTGCAGAACAAGTATTGTGATTAGCAAGGAAAGCGATTGTGCAGATAAAAAAATGTGGTCTTCTATGGGGTCAGAGTCGTTACAACTACATTAAATGGACTTTTAACATTGGAGCATTGCTCCTGCTGTTTTTAAATAACTCTCAAATAGTTACATTTCACACATTCTGTGATAATGGTCGCATGCAGGAAGTCATCACTAATCCCATTCCCTTCTCTTGTTTTGCAGATGCGTAGTACTCGAGGTGTATCCATTTGGCCTGTGGGATTTGTGGGTGGCAGAGCATATGAGCGCCCCCTGGTGTCTGGGGGTAAAGTTGTGGGCTGGTACACTGGCTGGAGGCCAGACCGACCTTTTGCCACCGACATGGCAGGTAAGAGGCAATCTGTAAATCAGCTAAAGTGCAAGGATTTCTTGGTCGGACATAAATATATCGAGCTTCTACCATCCATGTCCCCACATCCAGAGAGATATATGGATCCGGATTAGTGTTTTATATTTTTTTAAAGAAAAGTAGCTAAAGGTTTAGATCCATTTAATGAATTTGGCATGGATAAGATGTTGGTTTAAGGTCAAATGGTCCAAAGGGAGGACGCAGACAGCTCAAGTTTCAAAATCTAAAAGATGAATTGTTAAACTGAATGTGTCCTATGTGGACAGTCAGCTGACATGGCAAGGAGTTCAAGTAGACATTTCACAATAAAAATCTAACACATTTTATTATATTAACCAAATGTCTGTGGCTCCCTTATTACTAGCAAAATGTCTGGCCATTAAAGCAAGATGCTGTACTTAAAACTACAGAAAGAAATCAAGGATATCTTTTGAGCTACACAGATATGCAGACAGGTTCATATGACTTCTCTGTCAGTGACTTCTTTATAGTGGGGGGTTTGAAAATAAAAATTATAAGTTATATAATTAAAAAAATGTTATTCTTATGTTCAAACTTTAAAGTTGTTGGGATCAGTTTTTCCCAGATATTTGGTTTTTAGATTTGCATTTCTTGTGGGCATTTTCTAGTTTTTGTGTTGCCGAGAACAGTGTCAGCATTCTTGTTTATTAAACTCTTAGTAAAACCAGTGTTCCTGTGGCTGTGTGGTGTATGGGGCACATGGAAGGTCCTTGTCACTCAATAGAAAACATTTATACTGAGCATAATTATTCCAAAATTTATACAAAGCATCTAAACATTCATAGTGACATTTTGTGAGGTGGCTTAACATTTATAACATTGCTCCTTTGGTATATTACATTAAGTTCATGTGACTTCGCCTAAGCACCGTAGTGCCCCCTCAAGATAACAGGTATAACCCACTTCTCTTCTGCTGACTTCACTTAATTTTCTTAAGGCAATAATGTTGCATACATATTACATATATGTGGTTTATTCAGTAAGGTTGCTTGTAGCCAGCCAGTATGTTTGTCATTAATTTATCCAGATTTATACAATTTTATTACTGACTCACTATTACTCGAACCACAGATTTACTTGCTGCCAGCGAGTAGAACTTGCACGACTTTTTCCAAATGACCTGTCGCAACTAATCGGTGTATATGTCAGGCAATCAGTAACAAGAAATTGCAGTGTAGAAAAGCTAAATCATGTTTGCAGCCAGTTTGACTCAGCATTACTTTTACAGTGTGACCAATGGAGCTATGAGAAGTAGATTGTGCAAGTGGTAGATGTCTCATTCTGTCTGTATCTTAGTCATAGTTTTAAAAGAGATCTGCACCGGGCGTGATCATCAAGCGCTTTAAAATCAAATCAGTTGGTTAAATGTATCATTACAGTTGATAGATACTGTATCAGTCACTGTGAGGCTTTAGAATTCAGGTCACGTGTCATCCATCTGTTGGTTTAATTCTTACCACTCGTTGCCAAATTGTGGATTACACAGCAGAGTTATTTGAATAGGAAATTAGCCATTACATGTGGGGCTATGAAACTGTAAAACAGGTTTGCAGAAATGCCACTGCACTCACTCTGAATCTGTGAGTGTGCTGAGTCAGGTAATAGAGGTGACTATGCAACTTCGGTTGCTTTTTTAAACTTCTTTCTGGAAGCTTCAAAAGGTTTTATTGACCAGTTCATTGATTACAAAACAGTTAAAGCCAGTTGGAGTGTTTCGGCCTGCTGGCTTTCATCAAAGCAGGAAACCAAACAGAAAACATTACTCCGTGTTCCTTGTGTCCTGAATTTACCTGCTTAGATCAGACAGCTTTTCTGTTGAGCTTCTGTTTTTTCATGGATTAATTTGCCGTAAAATGAGATCCGATCCTTCCAATTTAATGTTCTGATTGTAAGACCTCCACATAGGACCTGCTGTGCTGCTTTGGCTGATTGTTTGTTCCGGAGAAATCACCACACGGGATTGTAGAGCGCTGTTAAGTAAAACAGTGCTGAACAGCAACAGACTGGGAGGAATTTGAATTTAAGGAAACCAGTGGGGTGAAAATAAAAGTCGGAGGCATCAGGAAACTCGGCAGCTGATGTATTTTAAATAAAGCAGATTCTAGAAACACTCCTCAGATGACAGCTGCTGGTTACACCTACCTGTGCCGGCACACCTATCAGTCAAAGAAGCAGCTGCTGCCATCTACACATTACACCTACAGAATGGAAACCCATGCCCTGAAGCTCCCAGTACCCAGTTTTTGTCCTGATGTTAATGCCAGAGGAGGTTTGAAACTGCAGTTACTCAGTCAGCAGAGCACTGGTGACTTTTACACACTGTGCACCTCAATAGTTGGCATCCCCACTCTCCCCACTTCATGGCTGAATTTCTCTGGTTCTTGAGCACTTACAGCTGATCATGGAATATCTGGGAAGAAAGCAATTTCACAAGCTCACTTGTTGCAATCATGGCACACGACACTCGAATACAGTGAGCTCTTTACAACAACTCATCCTTACCAAAATGTTTGTAAAAACAGACCCCCCCCCCCCACACACACACACACACATCTATTGTACATTTGGATATTTTAACATCTGTGGGGACTGACTTGCTATTGGCCTCAAATGGCCATTGTAGAAAAGACGTTTTCTATGCAGATTTTTTAGTGTCTTTTAGCTTGTTGAAGTCTACTGACTTAGTTCATTTTCATCATTCTGCTTGACTTGCAGCAGGCAGTTGCTGTCAGAGGTGAAAAAGTCCAATTAACAACTGCAACACCTGCCAGCAATAAACATCAAGTAAACATTTACATACTGAAGCTAGTGGAGCATTTCTCTCATGAGTCTCTCGAAACCAAAACAAAGCTAAAAGGAAGCTGATTTTTGGACCTATACTGTCAGGTGGACACATACATGACCCCATACAGGATGTTTAAATAAGTAACTGTTTGCTAAAGTTTTCAGTTTGAATGTTTTGCCTTGTTTACAATATTTACAGCCGGCTCCACTGCCCCCTAGTTGCAGCTCTAATGGAGGTTTGAACAAACAGTCTTATTTAAGTATGGAAAGCTCAATGTTCAAGTGTCACGTGATCATATTGTAATTGGATAGTTCAAAAAATGGGAAACAAAAAATAGAGAATGGGAATAAGGAGCTTTGGCATCTAATTGATTTAATAAGAATATTAGCTATACTAGCCTAACAAGCAGCACTGATGTTAGCTGTATTAGTACACTTGGTTCAAAAGTAATGTTCTTCAAAGATAATGTTCACTCTGCAGTAATAATCCATAGCTGCATAGCTGCCAGATACTTTCTGGATTGGCTTTAATTCTCAGACAGGAAGCTACTTCCATGTTTTTCTGTTATTAATATATGAAATCAGCGTTAAATCCTAAACTGTAGCCAGATTTTTGGTTTTAGGGATTTCAGATTGTCATAATTGGAGCAGACAGTTACTGGCAATGACAGGTGTCCTGTTTATGTCATCAGGTTTATTGGTTTCATTGATCACTTCATGCTGTTGATGCAACACACATTAACCTTGTTTTGTCAACTTTGTGTTGGCAACAGAAAGAAAGCCTTTAAGTCGTGTCCAAACTTTAGCACAGAGTGAACCGATGTTACTCCACAACTTTGACGGCATTAATGAAAAAGCGTGTGCGAGGTGTGTGAGTTCTGAAGAGAGCACTTCATTCCAAATTGGTCCTTATATTTATAATCCACTTAATGGAGAGCAAAGCAGACATCCCCATCAATCTGTTTACATCTTCATATCTCCTGTGTAAAAATCCAATCAGACTAGTGGTCAGCCTCCGAGCTCCATTTGACCCGAGAGCAAATAATTCATCACACTGACCAAATAATACCACCCTGCCAGTCCCCAGTCATTATCCCACTTCACCCGCACATACACTGTATTTAGACCCTCTGCGCAAGATGCTGTTTGTTAAATGTTTAGAGAAAGTGACACAATAGCAGGCTATAGCGATTGCAGGCTTGTATCGTTCCAAACCCCAATGAGGACACACACAGCACACGTGCGAAGGTCAGCCCCTGGGATTGGTTTTAATTAAATCACGATAACAGGAGCGGGCCAAGATCTCATCCCTCCATTCTCCCTCAAACCATCACCTAATCACACACAGCACACACACTGACACACACACACACACTGTAATTATCAGCCCTACTTTTACACCGCACTATATAATTACGCTGTCAATTTGCAACGCTAAGATTTACTGCCGAGCCCTGAACACAAAGCATTTTTTTTGCTTTAAATTCTGTAAGGACAACAATGGCTGAGCTGGGAAAGCGACCCAAACTTTGTTCACTCTTAAATTATTATTCATGGGATTTACAATAGGGTGTCTGCAGAGTGCTGAGTGAGTGCCAGTGCGTGTCCTAATAGTATTGTGTTATACAGTGCTGTATTGTTAGCAGACCACTAAAGCTTCCCATCTACTGCTCGGTCTCATTTAGCCAGACACAATGGATCCTGGACAATGATGGTGTGGAGTACTATTCACCTCAGCATGTGTGTGTGTGTGTGTGTGTGTGAATATGCACATGTGCACACAGACACACAGATACAATTATATCATGTGTCTATTGGGGAAAAAAACACAAGCAAACACACACCTGCAGGCACTTGAATTGATACAAGTAGACAGGCGTTCATGTTCCATGGCACGCACATATTCATGCATGCAATTTTCCTAAAGTGCATCACAGCTGCAGAACAGAGCAAATGCGTTCATACGGGCTCACAGAGCAAATACAGAAACACGAGCACGCACAGACATGGCAACACAAAGACAGTCTCTCTGTTGTTCAAGTGATGCTTATGCTTTGGGAGTGCTTCCTGAGATCGGGACATGAAAATGTTTAACCCCCTAATAACCCCAGTGGACCCGAGTAAGAAGCTGAACTCAACAGACAATAACATTTGTGGCACACGAGGAAAATATAGTGTAACAGACTGAAAGTGCTTGGGGACACATATACATATCAATTTGGACAGGTTCAAATTTAATGTAAAAGTAAAATCCATTTTAATTTGGCAGTATGGATCTGCTAATGTGGCGCTCGGGAGCAAGTCTGACAAGTAACACAATTTGTGTAATTTTGCCACTGTATACCACCATAGTGCATTTTAAATCCAACAGTCAGGACCGAAGTGCACACTTTCAGATTTAAATAGCCAGTGATAAAGGTGTCAGAACCAGAGAATCAGGCCATCCTAATAAATATAGCACTGCTGATAACTTACATATGATTGCTTACGCTGTAATTCAGTTCAGCTCAAAAATGGAGAAGGAAATGAACAAATCCTCTGGCTCAGTTTGCTAATCTGTGGGGGGTTCTGTTTTTTTTATTGTTTTTTAAAATTTTGTCCTGGAATCCAGATTTACTTGCTCCTAAATTATGCGTAAGTATAAATACAAGTAAAGGTAGTCTGAGTTTGTCTATTAAAAGTTCAGGAAAAAACACATGACTACTTTTTGATAAAAAGAAAGAGAATTTCTATGTGAAAATTATTACCCAGCTTTCAGCTGTCTTTCAGCCAAGCAAACGCACATGAAAATAATCATACTTCAAAGCAAAGATGCAATAATTAGTCACACTTGCTTATGAGTAGGATGTAATGTGCTAAGGTTGTCTTGAGAAGTTTGGACTTACAGTACAGTACACGGTTTCCTGAACTCAACACCTGGCGTTGGATTGCCTTTGTTTCTCACTTCTTTCTGTCTGATTTTGTCTGTTGTTCATTGTCAGGTGCTTGTAATCCCAGTTGCCACTTGTCAGTCACATGGTGTGGTGGAACTTGACACCTTTCTCCTTGGATGTTCTGTTGTTCTTGTCATTATTTAAAACAAATTTTTTTAAAAACTTATCTCTCTGCTACACACACCACAAACTGTTTGTGGTATATGAAAGGGTGACGGAGGTTCCAGAAGAAGGTCATTCGTTTTTAGCTTATGATTTCAGTGTCACAGTACTTTGTTCTTATGTCTGTTTTTACCCTGGATAAACTCTTTTGCACTTCCTGTCAACGTCTTAACTGGAACTAAATCAAAGAGCAATGGGCGGGGCCGAAGAGATGAATAAAGTGAGAAAACAAAACTGAAAACTGGGTGCACACATTGCATGCTAACCTATAGCATAACAGTGTGATCACACAGTTCCTTCAGGCTATCAAAGCCTCACATTACACCATGCTAATATTAATCAATAAAGTCCATAAGGCTGTGCCAGACATTGCTCTCGTCTTCATTTTATGTTCTATTCACATTTCAACTTGCTTTCTATTTCCTCATTTTACTTAGTTATGTGTGTGCTCTCTGCTGTAGCAGGTAATTGTACTGCACAGTGAAACAGAATGATAGCTAACTACAAAGATGAATTTACTTACTGGGTCACAATAACCTAGTAACCATAGTAAGCTAACAGCTAAATCCATGCCTGTAGGTGAGAAAAGTTAATTACATACCTAAAGACTCAGACTGGCAGCAAGCTATAAAGCTATGGATACAAAAAGAAGGTTTAAACCACAGCTAAAATCACAGAAAGATTCTACACAGTTCAGACAGACAGCTCGAAAGTCATAGTAAGACAGCTAAAATGAAGCCGTTTGGGGTTGGTTGGTGTGTACAGATTTTAGTTTTAATTCTAAGAACCTGTCTTTATCTTTTAAGATAAAAAGCAGGCTTTAAAAAAAGATGCAGTCCCTATTTAATTCCCTCTGTTTGATAAGTATACATATATAACCTCCACATGATGCGCTCCTTTGTCCTGTTAATGTTTCTGCATCATGCTGTTAGCACAAAATCAATGCTTCATTTCTCAAGAAGGATTTTATTGTGAAGCATATTTTGTAAAAGTGCTCTGGAAAACTCACATTGTGACAGTACACATTTCCTCCTATCATTTCTCAGTTGGGTTGTCCATGGACAGAACGTCCGCTCATTCAACTGAACACTCATTCTCTCCTCTCACCGTCAAAGACTGCAATCTGCTCCAGATATCAGAAGGATTTTAAATGTGTTTTGCCTCATCATGCAATATTTCTACTAGTGTTATTATAAAGGTCAGCCCAGCTATAACCATAGCATGTACAGCTAAACTTATAGCTAGTGATGAAGAACAGCATATAATATAATACTGTTAGTAAAGGAAACTGTCTAGCTTTGATACTAGATGGTAAGACTGACTAACATATCAAAAGGCACCCTGTCATGGTCCTGGGTTTTTGAACCCCTGAATTTAATGTTTTTAGACATTGAATTCTTGCTATTAATAATTTATATCAATAATTATTAATACTTTTTTGTGTGGTCGTGTTGTTTGGACTTGCCTACTTTATTATTAAATGTGTGCTTTCAGGTCATTTAGTTTGTTTCAGGTATAATTGCATCATCATTCTGTGACACAGCATAAATGTTCTTAACAATCTTTGGTCACTGCATGATTCCTAAAGCAGTTGTTATTTTGTCTTTAGAGTAAAATAATCAGAAGTTGAACCCATAAAATGAGCACATGTTTAGTAGTTTGAAAATGTTAAAACATTTGAGGTTACTAGGTCACTACTAGCAGAATAATCTGTTGGTTGTTTAGTCAGAGGGACCTGTCCCAGACTCTGTGAAGTAAAATGGGCCTCATTCACTAATATTTGTGTAGAACAGGGTCTTAATTCGAGCAAAAAAGGAATCGACGTGGAGACTCAGAGTTCATGACACATGTGCAATGTTCCCTCTAAGCTGCGCGCGTGCGCAATTGCGCACTGCTGGCACGGTCTCTGCGCAGAAAAAATCTGCGCTGCGCACAAAAAAAAATCTAACCTGAATTGAAATTAAAGTAAATATGTTAACGATTCTGTTTTGCAGTGTTAGTCAGTAAGTGACTGGCTGCTCCAGTATGGGATTAGAACGATGCCACCTTATCCCATAGTCCAGCCAATAATGCGATTCACATTTGTATATACGCAGCTAATCAACGTCGTTGACAGGCTAGGACAGCGTCCTTATGCGCCAATACCGGTGTTTTAGCTAGCAAAGCGGCGTGGCTGATGTGGAGTGAAGCCACGTTAATGACAACGTGAACAACCATTGGAGATGTGAGCAGGACAGACGGAACAATCGACGGAAAAAGTGTGGACTTTATACCAGTTTTTAAATTGTGTTGATAGGCCACGTAAAACCAGAGTTGTGATAAAAATAAATGCAATGTTTGGTTTTCTTCCTGAATACTATCGTTGTTTATATTTACTGCGGGAAGAAACGGTAGAAACGGCGTTTTATAAGGAAAACGCTCGAAAGCACTCTCCACCTGTGAGCAAAAACAAAACCAAAAACACCCCACCCTTTCCTATTGGTCGAAAAATGTACCATGTCGACCAATCAAAACATGGCATTTGTTGTTTAGGAAGGGGGGAAGTTTTAGGAGTGACTGCGGTGTTTTGAGATGTGAGAGATTTGCCACGTTTAGCTCAAATCTTGTGTAGTTAGTGTGTAGTGTAGTCAATAGTTTTGTTGTGTGTGTCAGACCAATGAGGCGACTGCTGAATGTTACAGGTGTTACAGGAGTGATACATCTCCTGTTGTCAGGCCTGCAGGTATCAGACTGTTGTTCTTCTTTATTTCATAGTGGACAGAAATTAGTTTTTGGAGTGGCACAAATAATTTGTGTGGCATCAAATTTGATTCAGAACAGCTGATTGTTCTGTAAATAGTTTGAAATGTTTATTTAAAAAAAAACGCTTCGGCTGCATTTTTAGGTAAACAGCTGCAAAAAAAACTTTGTTTGCATAACTCAGTTACTTTTTTGAAGAAGTAACTATATTATTAATTGCCCAACACTGGTCATTATATACTGTATTTTGCAGACAGAGAGTTACAGGACTCTCTCCCAGACCACAGACTCATACTCATAATACACGTCAGAGCTTTATTTAAAAAAAAAGAAAGAAAGAAAGAAAGAAAGTAAGGAAGAAAGAAAGCTGTGTTTTCAAAATTGGAGCTCAAGTTATTTTTACTTCCAATAGTGTTAACATACTACACAGGTCATGAACAAGATTTTTTTTAAATTTTCATTGTAAGTGGGCTAAAGCAGTTAATTAAAAGTAGTCTAACGTAAATGTAAATGCTGTAATTTGATTATTTTAATAAACCATGTAACTTGGATGGATTCGATGCTGGTGTGACCACAGTGCACACGTCTGATGTCGCTCACAGTGGTCCAAGGGATCGCTCAGGAGGTTTGTGCGTTCGCTCAGACACATGAAAAATTAGAGGGAACATTGCACATGTGCACTGGCAAATTTTGTTTTTACCACTGTATGTTGGTAAATCAGAATCATTCTAAAATCTACACACAGCCACACCCTCATTTCTCTATGTAAGCCAACACATTTGCCTTTGTTTGCATTCAGTTCAACTCAGTTTTATTGATACAGCGCCAAATCACAACGACAGTCGCCTGAAGGCACTTTATATTGTAAAGTAGACCCAACAATAATACATTCAGACAACAACCTAACAATTATATGATTATATGAGAAAGCACTTCGGTGACAGTGGGAAGGAAAAACTCCCTTTTAACAGGAAGAAACTTCCAACAGAACCAGGCTCAGGAAGGGGGAGGGAAGACAGGACAAAAGACATGCTGTGGAAGAGAGACAGAGATTATTAACAAATATGATCCAATGCAGAGAGGTCTGTTAACACATAGTGAGTGAGAATGCATGGAGTAAGTGGTAAAGTTTGAGAGAGCTAAGGCAATAATAATTTTACTGCTGAAGAAATTCAAGCCATTTCCAAGGTGGAAGTTGGAGAAGGCACACTTTTCAAAAGTGTTTCCTCAGGAGTAACAACAGTAGAGAAAAATGATGCTTGGGCTGCAATAAGCCATGTGGTTACTGTTGTATCCCCTGCAGCACTGACTCCGGCTCAGGTAAAAAGGAAATGATTCGACATTAAAGTCGAGGCAATAAGAGAATAATGGACCGGAAGAAAAAGGAATCGAATGGAAGACATGGACCACTTTATCTGACAGCCAAAGATGTGAGACATGGCAATTATTTGGAAAACATCTCTAAAAGGGATATTACCCAAATATTCAATCACTACAAATTTTATTCAAGAAAAAAAAACATGCATTCTATTTATACAGCGCCAACAATGGTGATCTCAAGGCCTTTCAAAGTGGTCTGCATACCCGTGTCCTGCATACCCGAATGGCCAGGTTATCCACAACCGGCTGGTTCAGCTGGATGCAGTGAATGACAGCAACAAGTATAAGACTTGGTAACATGAAGGACAAGCCACTATCATTACCAAAAGGAAAACAATAACTGGCCACAAAACAAAAGTCTAGGACAGGGGTTGGTACCAGGTAGCTCCCACAAGCTTTGGGAGTCCTCTTGCCTAATTTCTGATTGGAGTCAGCTGGCTAAGGTAGTATTTAAGGCCTTTTTCTCACAAGTATTGAGACAGGTTGCAGCTTTAGTCGCTAGGCAAAAATACGTCCTTGTGACTGCTTTTGTCTGCAAACACTTCTTGCGTCCCTTCACTCACCTTCAGTGAAGGGACAGATGACTTTTCTGTTACTAACATATAAAGCTCTACATGGACAGGCCTCTGCTTATATAGCAGAGCTTCTAAAACCTTATCACAGCAGCCGGCCTCTCCGAACCTCTAACCAGGGTCTAAAAACTGTCTGTGTATTTTAACATACTTATCTTCAGCATGTGGCTTTTATTCCTACACTGTAAAAAAAAAAATCCTAAAAAAACAGTAATATTCCAGCAGCTGGGGCGCCAAAATAATACCGTAAAATAACAGAAAATAACTTTCTCATAAAAATACGGTTATTTTCAGTAATGACAATACAGTTTGTTGCCCTAATTTTACATGGGATTTTTCAAGTGCTTTTAAACATTAAATTAGGAACATTTTAATGTGATTAAACAATGAAATTACCTATAAACAAGGTCAATGAATGCAGCAATATGAATAATAATACTTAAATGTACAGAAATATGCAGTTAACAGTTGGTTTAAATGATAATAATAATGGATTGCATTTATATAGCTCTTTTCGAGACCCTCAAAGCGCTTTACAATTCCACTATTCATTCACTCTCACATTCACATATTGGTGGAGGCAAGCTACAGTTGTAGCCACAGCTGCCCTGGGGCAGACTGACAGAAGCAAGGCTGCCATATCGCGCCATCGGCCCCTCTGGCCAACACCAGTAGGCAGTAGGTGAAGTGTCTTGCCCAAGGACACAACAACTGAGACTGTCCGAGCCGGGGCTCGAACCGGCAACCTTCCGATTACAAGACGAACTGCCAACTCTTGAGCCACGATCGCCCTAAATAACATTATTTGATGTAAAAAAAAAAGTTTATAAGAATCAGTTTATATATTTTTCCATAGTATTAGATTTGAATTTAACAGTTCAATCTGTCAAATAACGGACAAATATTTGTAAAATTATTATACATTTGTGAATGTATTTTAACAATCTAAATATGCATATGTACAGACAGATACATTTAAAAAACAAGAAAATTATGTTTTATTACATTTAGAGTGATTTTATGTTATTTTACATTTGAAATGTAAAATCACAGTCTATTTATGTAAATTTAATGATATTCTGTACAAAACTGTAAAATACACAGTAAAATACTTTTATATTCCAATTTTTTTTACAGTGTACTGTGAAGCACTTTGTAACTCTGTGTTTTGAAAAGTGCTATACAAATAAAGTTTTTATTATTAGTATTCATTATATCTGTAGTCACCTAAAATGTTATAAAATATGTTACCACAAACAAAACCAAGTGTTTAGATTTAAGAACTTAAATATCCCAAAAGACTCAGCAACAAGCCATCTGCTTCTCACAGCTCCTGCCGCCAAACACTTTCCTACTGTGCTGTTATTTAAAATGAATAAGCTGTGGGTTCCTCCTGTCCACAGCATTGAATATGTGGCAGTTGGAATGACAGATTATTCAAACGTTGGTGAAATGGAAATTTTTACACTTTATGCATTGAATGAAATCAGTAGATGGAGCTTTGATGCGCACATGAGTGCAGCGCGTTGCTCCATTAGTGTTTGACAGTGTTTGTATTGCCAGAATTGCCTCTTCGTGGGACTCAGAAATAGATTGTCATAAGAGTATTAGCCTGATGATACTATTTAATACTTTGGGACTGGCATGGCTGAGAAACCTTGGCCTGACCTGCTGTTTTTCTCTGAAATGTCCCTGTAGTGAGGAAAGAGATGATGGAGAAAACTTGAATCCATTGGATCCCCAAAAAATCCATTGGTGGATTTTTTTTCCTTTTAAATGGAATCATTGCTGTGGTCATGCTCTAATGCTCCTTTTTGAACAAGAAGTCCCAAATACAAAGGTGCAAGTGAAGCTGAATTAGGAATTAATTATTTTTGCAATTTTCTATAAAAAGACGATTTTTAAGAAAAGTTCAAACAAAGAGTGATTGTGTATCAGTTTGACACACAAAGGAAACAATGGAAACATAAGAAACACCAGTTGCTGTGTTATTTTTTGTATGTAGTGTGGTCTGACTATGATGAATAGATGTAATAAATGAATGCACAGGAGACTCACAGATGTACCCTCCTTCACTGTTTCCAGAATGGCAAAGTTTTTTTTTCTTGTTTACTTTTTCTTGTTTATGAGCTTTCTTGGTAGCTCCCCTGTCCGCTGCGTGCTGATGCATTCTTTGTCTTCTGCTTTTTAGGCTCATCAGGTGGCTGAGTATGTAATTTTGTTGTTAAAGGTACCCTGTGGAGCTTTATTGTAAAAGAATGAATGCTTGTTTACTCACCAGGCTGCATTTTGTGCGTCCTTAAAAGGTCGGGTGATCAGCTGACAGAATCAGCGAGACCTTTTCTTCAACGTGATTGGGAAACCCAGTTTTTACGTTTTAATTGTTTTGTTTACCCACTTGTGTTCTTCCTCATCACAAAATCAAGCAAAACATAAAAAATGTTCAAATACAGCAGGGTACCTAAGACAAGTCAACATTATAAGATCCTAGTGGCACCGAGTGCTACAGTGTGAGTGCAGTTTTATGAAACTGTTTGACCAGCGAGTGATGTTCATGCAAAAGTAAACAGTTCTAACTTGCTTTATATGCAGGGCCCAAATAATGATGAACTACAGTCAACATTTTTCTCTCTCCAAACACGCTTATATACCCTGGGCTTTACTTGCAATAGATACACAGTCATATAGGTCAGCTGGAGTGGGTCAGGTATAAAGTGGGACAAAGTTAGCACAGAGTCTGGACAACCTCCTCTTGGGCAAAAATGGCTCAGATAAGCTGTGATGTCCAGTGGCTGGCAGCAGGTTTAGGAGACGCCTATCATGTAATAGCTCTAATATCTTATCTACTCCACCTGAGCACCATTTATCTCTGTGATTAGCCTGCAGTATTGCACATGGAGCAGTAATGAGCCTGACACCAACATAACCTAATAACTGTGGAGGTGTTACAGCACTTTCCTGTGTGTGCCTTTGTGTAGCTAATTTGAAAAAGGGAATTTGCCTGTGGCTTTAGAGTTATAAGTCTTCTGAGTGTTAAAGTTGAGTTTTGTTTTACGTCAGTTATTTTTTAATTAGAAAATGTTACATTTCAGTTTTTCTGCTAAAATCTTCTTTTTCATTTGTGTGTTCCACAGAGGCACCAACTTGATAAAAAGGGGTTGCCATTAAGTGGACCCAGTCGTTAACCCTAACCTCCGATGGTTTCTCAATTAACTAGTGGATGTCCAAAGGTTGAACATCATAAAAAGAAAAGACTGTCAAATTTAAAAAAAAAAATAGCTGCTTTCAGTATTTCAATTCAGTTTTATTTATATAGCGCCAAATCACAATTACAGTCGCCTCAAGGTGCTTTATATTGTAAGGTAAAGACCCTACAGTAATACAGAGAGAAACCCTTTGGGCAAGCATTTGGCGACAGTGGGAAGGGAAAACGCCCTTTTAACAGGAAGGAACCTCCAGCAGAGCCAGGCTGAGGGAGAGGCAGCTATCTGGGAGATGGATGTGGGTGAGGGCAGGGAGGCAGGAAAAAGGACTAATGATAACTAATGATTAAATGCAAAGTTGTGTGTAAACACATAGTTAAGAGGTGAGTGAAGACGAAACACTCATTGCATCATGGGAAGCCCCCAGCAGCCTAGACCTATTGCAGGATTCATGGTGACCTGATCTAGCCCAAACTATAAACTTTTTCAAAAAGAAAAGTTTGAAGCCTAAACTTAAAAGTAGAGCGGGTGTCTGTCTCTCAATTTCAAACTCCCTGGTTCAACAGAGAGTTGAAGGCTCTGCCTTCCATTCTACTTTTATATATCCCAGCAAGCACAAGTAAAGCAGCAGTCCGAGAGCAAAGTGCTCTATTGTGGTGATAAGGCACTATGAGGTTATTAAGATAAGATGGGGCCTTGATTATTGAAGACCTTGTATGTGAGAAGGATTTTAAACTTGATTCTGGATTTATTAGGGATCCAATAAAAAGAAGCCAATATGGGAGAAATATGTTCTCTTTATACTATATACTATATAAGTCCTGTAGGGATACATTTATCTAACTGTGTACATCTGTGTGGATTTGCTTTTCACTTGGTCTAAAGTACACTAAACTTACAGAGAGATAATACATACCAAACCCATTTGCATGTCTGCTGTTTCTTTCTCTGTGTGACCCACTCTGACACTAACTTACCTCAGAGGACTGCTGTCTTGTCTGCTAGCCATGTATCACCGTGTCTGGATAACTGCAGCCTAGAATATTCTGTTCAGCTAGAGGTGGCGGATGTGAGGGGAAAATAGAGGCGAGGATGGTGAATTACCAGGGGCAAATTGCCACACTGATTGCAAAGGCGTGCCACCCACTGATGATTTGCATAAATAAATATTCAGTAATTATGTTGAGACCTTGTGCACAGAAGAAGTTTCTGCAAATATCCTCCTGTCACACGTGGAACTAGAAACCTCTGTGTGAGAAATGCTTAAAACATAACTACACCCACACTCGAGCTCTTTCCTGTCCTGACAGTCGCGTTTAAGGATGGCTATAAATTACTTTAAACTGTACCACAGTGTTTAGATTTTTTTTTTTCATTGTGTTTTCCTTCACTTTCTGAGTCTTTTTACTTCACACTACACCTGTAAAAAGTAAAGCCATAAAATATTTACAAGGCTTCTGGCTCACCTCAGGCGTCAGCGCGAAGATCTAACATCTGAAACCTGTGAACATCTGTTTTCTTTTCCAATAAAAAAAAAAATGCTATGTTTTGGTATTTCTCAGAGTCAGATGAATAATTTGCCAAATTCATGTTATTACTCGTGATTTACAGCAAACTGATGACACGCCAAAAAAGAGTGCTGGGAGTAAAATAAAACAGTAAAGTTGTGGGCTGGAAAACAGGCTCAACAAGGATAGGTCTTAACATTGTGGCTGATGTTTGTGATCAGGTGTTTTTTTTCTTCAGTAAGGAAACGTGGCACACAGGAATGTGTACATACAGGTGCACAAAATATGGAGAATACCCTACCTAACTGCCCCACCCCAGTCACAGAGTCACTAAAAGCTTTATGGTGATATTAAATGGAAATTGAAGCAGCCAGAGCCTTTCGTATGTTTTTTATGAGGATAAAACAGACACCTGTTGTTCCCTGACGATCTCCTCCTCTCCTCCTGTCAGCGCCTCTCGTCAGCACCACTTCTCTCCCTCTAGCCGTTCAGTAACAGTTCCCAGATGAGTACTGAAGCAATAATTAATGCTCAGAGAACTCTTCTCACAATCACACACACATTTGGGAAAAGAATAAACTTTTTTCTTTAATATAACAAAATAAATAAATAAAACAATGCAGACAAAGCAGCAATATTCTCTATGGAGAGTGAATGTGAGTTTCATATCTATCTATCTATCTATCTATCTATCTATCTATCTATCTATCTATCTGTCTATCTATCTATCTATCTATCTGTATATATATCTATATCTTTATATATCTATATCTATATATATAGTGAGAGAGAGAGAGACAGATAGAGAGAGAGAGAGATGTTGGATGTCACTCCTGGGATCTGCTGGAGCCACTCACTGCCCCGAGTGGCCCGTTTACCACGAGGACCACTGTTGCCTTCACCCTGCACTCCTTTAGCTCCTCTCTCAGGCTTTGGTATTTCTCAAGCTTCTCTTGTTCCATCTTCCTCATGTTGCTTGGTACTTGGTATAGCTACATCAATCACTACAGCTGTCTTCCTCTGCTTGTCCAGCACAACTCTGTGCAATTGGTTAGCCATCAGCAGTTTGTCTGTCTGTATCTGGAAGGTCCACAGGATCTTATCTCAGTGATCCCATTTTGACCTTGGAACTTCTAGACCATAATCAGCACGGATGTTCTGGCAGCCACTTGGTTATGGCATTCCATGCGTGCCCTGTCTGCTAGCATCAGTCTGGCTTCTTTATTTAGCTCCAACAGATCTTCTGCTTGTTTATTTCATTTTGGAGATACTGCGTCTGTGATAAGTAGCTGAGTTTGGGAGAGACTATTTGGCTCAGCAGTAAGGGGACATAGGGACAGGTGAACTGATCTAAAGTTCAAGAGTATTCTGGAGCAAGTCTATGTAAGCTTAATTCAGTTAAAAGCAAAAATGGACTTGAGTTAATACTAAAACTGGGGCAGGAATGGTGCTCTGATCGCCATAGTTCTATAGATATAGAATAGGTATGACATATTCATGTGACTGAGGACTCGTATAGTTAGATCTATACGTAAACACTGATAGAATCTTTGTAAATTTTACCTCTGCACATCACCACAGTGGATTTTAATTATACAGCCTTTCAGCATCAAATGAAGGGGTTTATGAAAATTACGATGAACTGTTTAGAAATTACAGACATTTCACCTATTTTTAGAGTTTCAAACTCTAACATGTTAAATATAATTTTTAAGACTTGGATGAAAATCCTTTGTGGTCAATGACTGCCTGAAGTCAAGAACCCATGGACATCATCAACTGCTGAGTTTCCTCTGTTGAGATGCCTTGCCAGGCCTTTACTGCAGGCGCCTTCAGCTGCTGCATGTTTGTGGGTCTCTCTGCCTTCAGTTTTGCACCTTGCTGTAAACCCTTATTGCTAAAGGCGTCTCTTGATTGTGGATGATGGTACACCTACCTCGTTGAGAGTATTCTTTACCGGGTTAGATGTTAAGCACTGAGGTACTGTTGCTGTCTTGCAGTTTGTTGTTTGTTTTATTCTCTCCAGCGTCCAGTTATGGTTGCAGCAGATGGCCGCCCCTCCCTGAGCCTGGTTCTGCCGGAGGTTTCTTCCTGTTAAAAGGGAGTCTTTCCTTCCCACTGTCGCCAAAGTGCTTGCTCATAGGGGGTCATATGATTGTTGGGTTTTTTTCTCAATACATCAATGTATGTATTATTGTGGGGTCTACCTTACAGTATAAAGCGCCTTGAGGCGACTGTTGTTGTGATTTGGTGCTATATAAATAAAACTGAATTGAATTGAATTGAATTGAGCAAATGTCAGTGTGTTATACATCCTTAGTTCATCTTCATGGAGTAAATGAGTTAGGAAGTGGCAGTGGACGGGCAGTCAAGCCATTAATGTCTCTTTAACTTGTATGTTCATAGTAAGTAATGAATTTTAAAACAGGCTCCTATTTTCATGTCTGCATGTGTAAGTAAACAACTTTAGCTTAGTCACTCAGTCTTCTATTGCTGTTTCTGTTTACTGACTCAACAGACAGAAAGAAAATGATTTTTTTTAACCAGCACAGTAGAGGTAGCTTTAGGCTGCACGGTGGCATCGTAAAGGGAAATAACATCGAAGAAAGGAAGTAGTAGAACGCATTCGTCTTCTGTGGAAAGTTAAGAAAACATTTGCCAGAAGCAACACACAGCTTAGAAAATTAGATTGAAATTGAGACCATACTACTTGCATTAGAGTATAGGATTTCATCTGGGAATTAATATTCAGTATTTACAGCACTCACAACAACAGAGTGGTTTGCATGTGTTATGTGTACAAACAGCCAATCCACTCCTTTGGACCAGACCCAATCACTGAATTAAACTGTAGCACAGAGGTCAGTTTTGGTCCTGTGTTTTTGTCCATTTAATACATAACCATAGATATTCCGAGCTTACTGACAGACTTATTAGGTCAAGATTAAATGAAGGTGTAAATAGCTTATGTCATTATCTAGTGATACACCTAGCCCTGAAGACGAGGACAAACTCCTGCATTAAAGTGAAATACTGAGCTGAGGGCCAAATACCAGCGTTCTGTAACTTTGGCGCAGATCTGTTTTACAGTCAGCAAATGTGGTTTTTCAAAATAAAAATCCACAGAGGCCACAGCCATGAATTCCAAGAGCATCAGTTATTAAAAACTCAACGGTACCTAATGTGGCAGTAACGAGAGCTGACAGACTAACTGCAGATGACACTTTCTTCTGACAGTGGAAGCTCAGCGTGGTGGAGGCAAAAATTATGCAAAACAGACTCATCACGTGTCACCTTCAGACCTGTGGCTACAGGGTCAACAACACATCAGATGTGTGAATGACGTGTTCTCCACACACATGCTGCACAAGGTTAACTGCAGCAGCTGCAGGGATTAGCTTTCCTGTTTAGTTTGTCACGTTTGATTTGAGTCTAAAATAAAAATTTGTGGAGTTATGGAAAAGATTATATAAAACTTGTCTCACAATGTGAAATACTTCCCAACCTTCAAATGTATTTCTGGCTGTAGGGCAGCTAATACCTTTTTTCCCCCCGCTGCTGTAATTACATGGAGTCACACAGCCGGTTTCTCCCCACAGTTACCAAGTTTTTCTAATCAGATTGATTAAATCTGGTTTCAAGCCAAGCATTAATCCCTGCTTCTGCTCCAGCACACTGGCATCCTGAGCATTCTTCCCTCTGACATTCACTTATTTTCCTTCTCATCTACAGTACAATTATCACCAGAGAATGCAGACCCCTGTGGTAAATGAATTTCATATCAGCCATATCACAGTCATTAGATGCACTAATCAACTTGGTCATTTTCTGCTGTGATTATAACAGCCTCGTAATGTCCCTTTTATCCATGCTGGCTAGCGTCTTCATCCCTTCACCTTAGTCGTCTCTTCTTCCTCCTGCTCCTCAGGTTTTGCAGTGAATCTCCAGGTGATCCTGGCGAACCCGCGGGCACAGTTCAAACGGCGAGGCTCCCAGCCGGGGATGCAGGAATCCGACTTCCTCAAGCAGATCACCAAGGTCACCGACTTGGAGCCCAAGGCGAACAACTGCACACGGGTCAGTAACCGGGCATGTCTGTGTCTATTGCAACAAAATGAAAACAATTTCATTAAGGCGAGATGATGTGACAGAATTTAACACCTTCTACTGGGACCTGAAACACCCAGTAAAAACATGTTCAAATATGCTGAAGAGGACTTTCCTAGAAATGGAAAATTTCCTTTATACTCAAATTTAAAGCAAAGATGTTCTTTTTAAGACTAACGATTGTCCCATCAGATTTTTGACCAGAACTCAACAACTGTAGACATGTTGAAGTTGGCGACTGCAGTGAGCTTTATAATACACACACAGATAGATGGTCTGAACTGTTTCACACAGAAACATTTTTAAACATTTTCTTCATTGCTATTTTACATTTTCTTCTCACAGAATGGAGACATTCCTATGTCAGTCCAGCTGCCTGCTGCAGTACAATTGCTCACTTTACTCACTCATTTTTACCCTTAAGGTGTATTTCTCTGGTTTTGCATAACGCCAGTGAAAGTGTATTGGGCTCCAAGCACTGCCAAGCCTGAGATGCCTCCTACTCCTGCTAATGTGCTGCTATATTGTATGTGTAGACACTTACATGTAACCTGATCAGACACATTTTAAATGAAATGCAGAAAATGCAGTTCAGATGAAATTTCAATTCCATATTCAGACATTTTTACAAAATTAGTTGTGCAGTGTAGGATGAAGCTTGGCTGATTATACATAGGTATTATATTTAATCCTGAAACCTGGCCCCTTGTGCAATTTTAAGTTAATGAGCTGAGGTTAGGCACTGCCTTGAAAGAACGTGCAAAAATTGAAAATGATTCATCAAATGATTATGTATTAAAGAAACCTCTTTATACAACTTCCTGGTCCCAAAAAAAGTCCATTCAATTAGATAAGGCAGTTCAACGTAGTTACCTAGTTACGCAGCTGTTTTCGACCAGTTCAAATCCTGCCATAACCATTAGCTCACACTCCCATCGTAAGTAAAATGATATCACTAAGAGAGGGAAACTGGATTCATCCACTTAAGGCTGCGAGTTTTGCTTATGTCAGTGAAGACCTCTCTTAGTTCTTCTAGTCAAGACATTAATCCTAATATTGACCCTTATTTTTTGGCCCGTCACCTTCAAGTTCAAATTGCTCCCTGAAATATGTCTCAAAAACCAGGTGTCTAGTCTTAATCTTTACTAAACTGCTACAATGCTGATAGACTGGACCTGATCTACAATGATCTACGTTGGACCTGATCTACAATGTCCAAATAATAACAGTGCTATATATTTGATATAGCTGTGGTGTGTCAGTATCTGTATCTGTTTAATTTTAACATTTATTTAATGCAGATTTCAATTCAATCAAATAATCATTGATTAGAAGTGTTTTTAACATCCTGTGAGAGGACATTGTACTTGTTAAAGGCTGGAGAGATGCAGTTCTCACCAATGACACAAGAGGCTAAAGAAAAAATGAAGCATTTGGTGTTGCACAACTGTATCTGTGTGTCTCTACACCTTGAAGAAGGTGGAATGACGATCACTTTTAGGGAGCCCACTGGCTGTTTTCTCTTTCCGTCCTAAGTAAATATTCTTTTTAATGTTTTGCTTTTTTTTCTTACATGCACACAGCCTCAAGGTCACTGAGCAAACTTGGATTTTAACTCACACAATGCATTACATTCTTCTCCACTAAAGATGGAAAGCAACTTTTATTTTTATTCCTATATAAATGTTTAAAGTCCAAACATTAAGCAGTTGTGCACATTTTGTGAAACTGAATGACAGGCCAAAATGTCAGGAGCAAACAATGGTATATCTCAATATGCAGTTTGTAAATAGGCCACATTCAGCCAGAGTTATCAGACTGCAGTGACCTGCACACTGGAGGTGAATGACACAGACTAGTGCTTAATAAAAGCCCAATTTATTTATCCAATTTATCAGTTTTAATCTAGCATGTGCACGTTTGTGTGTCTGGGGCACAACTACAGCCATAATAATAGTGACCATCACAGCAGTAACCATGGGGTATCCCCCTCCCCCTCTGCTATTGACAGCATGAGTCATGCTTTAAGCTAGTGGCACAGTCTAAACTTAGACACACACAGCCTGAATTGAATAGAAAGCGCGTTATAGCGCTATCAATTCTAGTTGTGTGCTTAGACAGCTTAGATCGATGCAGCTCATCTCAAATCGCCACAGCCCCTGTTGGCACCCGGTTTTATGAAGCCACTCATCCTCTTGACAACCATCACAGAGGCGCCTTAAAGGACTTTTTGTGACAAATGGATCCTATTATGTTTTTACCTTTCAAGGAACACATGAGCTTGAGCTCAACGTGCGATGCCTACAGCTGTTCCAAAAAGTACCAAGTCTGCAATTGGCATTTACATGCTCTCTTTGTTTTGTTTTTTGGGCGCTTTTCTTATTAACGCCTTAGAGGCAGTTTGACTTTTCAGCTCCAGACCAGTCAGCAGTGACCACTGGATATCCATCACACCAGTGTTTGTTGTTTTTTCAGTGGATGAATTTGAGGATCAGTGACAGAAATCCTCAGATTCAAGAGTTATTTATTTGCAACAACTTCTATAGCTCTATCAATTTTACTCAAGTTTATTGATCATTTTTTCTGAGAAATACATCCTGATAATGCCCACTGGGACCTTTCATCAGTACCCAATACATCAACAGCTACTGGCTGTTCTGTAAAATTGGGTTGGGGTGTTTATGGTTTCCCAGAGAGAGGGTTTTAAAAGATTCTGGTGACCCTGTGATCTTTGTCCTCCCGACACCTGCAGGTTTAAATTGATTTCTTAAATGTATCGAGTTGTCTATTCTTATTCTTTACTAAATTCCTAAAATGATTAATTAGACATTTGCTGAACTCCATCACATTTTCAGTGAGTTTTACCTTGTGAAGCTTTGTTGTTTTAAAATGTTTCTTTTAGTTGCATTGTGAGGACATCATTGCTGTTGCCAGATTTTATTTTATTTTTTTGTCAACAGCGGAGCCTCAAAAGGATCCACAGTGTGGCCCAACAAACATAATTAGTTTCAAATTCTGCTGCTGTTGAAGCTGAAGACAGTGAGGCTGTTGCAGAAAATGAAAGAGGAGAGTAAAACTAAGCAATCTGATGGAAAACATGTTGTAATTATCACTGACTTAAAAAAGTTTTATAGAGAATGTAAAGGTAAGTAACACATTATTAAGTTCAATGACTATATTAGAGTTATTAACTTAATATTGATGTTGTACTACATAAGTGTTGCAATTACCTGAAAATAAACAAAACAAAGAAACAAAATTAAAAACATCTCTAACATGTGTGTGTACAAGCTCAACTTAGTTTATTCAGAAAATGGGACAAAAACCACAGAGGGGTCTGTAACTTTTGTGGGCGGGGATGAGGGGTGGAAAAACAATACCAATACCAATGTAGCAATCCTGCCGTGCTTTATCTTTTTCAGTTACACAGGTATCGCGCTGTATCGCTGATAGGGATGGGAATTCATAAGAATTTAGCGATTCTGATTCCATTATTTATCGAAGGTTGGTGGTTCGATTCCTGGCTTCCCCTAGTCTACATGCCAAATATCCTTGGGCAAGATACTAACCCCAAATTGCTCTCCGATGCATCCATCGGAGTATGAATGTGTGTGAATGTTAGCTATGAAGCACTTAAAAAGATGTGCTTGTGCGAATGGGTGTGAATGGGTGAATGCACAAGTTGTGTAAAGCGCTTTGAGTGCTCAGATGAGTAGAAAAGCGCTATATAAGAACCAGTCCATTTACCATTTTACCATTATTGATATCAGTTATTAATTTGATTCCTTATTGATTCTCTTATCAGTTGTTATTGGGTTCTCATTGTAGAATTCAAAGCTGACAGCACAAGATGAAAAGCAGCACAAAAAAGCGACAACCAGAGCGATTCTGCTTTATAAGCGTGAACAGGTAGAAATAGAGGCTGCAGCCTCAGGGTCTGGCTGCTGGGGTCGGCATCCACTCAGCGTTCACCCTGGGGTCTTGGCTAGCTTAGCATTAGCCTGGTATCTTGACAGATGCTTGCAAAGAAGTGAAGTTGTGTTAGCAGCATAATCCGGTTGTTTCTGTCCTGGATGCAGTTTTCCACTTTAACATTTATCTCGTCCTTTTGTGCAATAAAAATAAATGCCCATATCCATCCTCTAGACCAGGGCTGGGGAACTCCAGGCCTCAAGGGCCAGTGTCTTGCCGGCTTTAGATGTCGCACTGGGTCAACACACCTGAATCACACCTGAAACTTCAAGACATGTTGAGGAGGTAATTTAGCCATTTAAATCAGCTGTGTTGGATCAAGGACACATCTAAAACCTGCACGACACCGACACTCGAGGCCTGGAGTTCCCCCACCCCTGCTCTAGACTGTAGCTATTTTCCTCCTCTGACACGCGTACTGAAATCAGCTGATTATAGTTTGAGTGCAGGATCGAAAGGCAGGCAGACTAACAATTCCAAGGAATTGACTACTGGGAACCAATCTATGAGAACCGGTTCTCAGTTCCCATCCGTAATCACTGATGATTGCCTTGCAGTGTATCAAGTATCTCATAATATCGACATCGTTATTATTATTATTATTGTTATTAAAAAAAACAACTTTGTTATTGTGGGCAACATATTGTGTTTCTATTGGATCCCAGGTTACTCAGGATATGAATAATCCCACTGCTAGAGGAAATATGCACACACTCAGGTTAAGATTTTTAACCTGCAGTTAAGCGTAAAAGCACATAATTTTGAGAAAAAATTTGTAAATTACTTTTTACAGGAGGTATTTACGTCGACTATTGCATTACTTTTAAAAATGACTAATGTGAATTTCACAGGGTAAAAATAAAGGCTTGATGTAAGAAAACTGCTGGAGAGAGAGATACTGATGCACCGATTTGTGGACTGGCTATCGGTCCGATACCGACTCAAATATAAATAAATAAATAATCAGTCAATCTGATATTATGACAATAGGATGATGTAGTCAACTGATCTCTATTGTCACATTATCCGTTTAGTTTAAATAACAGTTTTCTTTGTTAATTACGCCACACATTAGCATTAGCACACAGGTGTTAGTGAGAGTACACGGAGGAAATCACAGCACAGGGTTCTCAGCATTTTGGAGTTTCACACCAGCAATGTTAACATCTCTTCATGAATGCTGAAATAGTTTTTTATTTGATGACAAACTTTGGTCACAAGTGTTACACAACTAAAGCTCAGATGATGATGATGCCTCCCTGTTGGCTTTCCTCTCACCCACTCTCAGTCTCATTATGTTTGGTGGAACTCTTGTTGGTAAGCTTTTAGTGCACTTTACTCTATTAATATTATTTCACTTCACCATTACAGCTTGTTACACACAACAGTGCCCAGATTTTCCTGCTACAAACCGATGATGGTACAACTCAAAGACTTGTTTACCAGTGGAGTACTTTAACTTCATTTTCTTTAAGGCTTGCATTCAAGTACTTTTTATTTTCAGAAAAAAATACCAAAAGCTGCTGTTTTATCCGAAATAAGCAAATACAGAATTTAATCATTGTGGTTCAGGATATGTGTGTGCAGGTCACAGTGTTGGGTCCAAGTCCCTGATGGGTTATGGGTAAATGTTTCCTGCAGGGAATAGGATAAAGATCCCCTGGAGCTGCTGGATCATCATTTACTGCTGGCTGCGGCTGCTGCAGACAGCTCTGTGTTGAAACTATCATCATCATTATCAACCCCATTACACTAATGGAGGCACCCTGCCGCTGATATTAATACAGGTTATTAGCAGCCTGTGACATCATCAGTCATCAGCCAGCGCAGCCCAGAAAGGACGATTTGGTATCAGCATTTATCACGTCAGCGTTACAATAGCAAAGGGATGTGACATCATCGCTCATAAAGTCACTTATGTGAGGCTAAAACGCGAAACATCGCTCAGGCAGTGCAGAACGCAGCACGTCTCACACACTGTCACATCTGTCATATAGACACATCAGTAAAAAATGACAAGGCAACAGCAAAGACTGTGCAATCTAAATCATGTTTAGTTTAAGTATATAAATAATACCTAGTGCTAAAAATCAAAAAGTAAAAGGTAAAAACTTACTGGGTAATACAGTTTCTAATCAAAAGTATTTGCAAACATGCAGTTTGACGTAAAAAACAAAACAAAAAAAAACCAGACTAACATAAATCTTTGCATAAACTTTTTACACTGCTACCTCTTAAAAAGTTGAATATTAAGCACATAAGTATAATATAAAGAAAAATGTTGCCTTTTTTAGCTTGAGGTGAAACTGTGGAAACAGCAAATGCCGAAAGGTCTTATGGAATAAAATTACAAGTCATAACAATCAGTTACACAGTAGCTACACTACTCTTCACTATTGAGCAGTGTAGCTTTCAATTTTGCTTCAGTTTTGGTCATGATTTTTATCAGGATCTGTCACTTTATCACACAAATTAAGTTCCTGTTCTGCTCATTAGATTTTACTAAAGCAACTTTGCATGATTCTGAAAGGCCCGTCTCTCTTTAGGTTTCGTTTAATTGGCTACTCCTCTTAAATAGAGGTTTAAACAGCAGCTAGCTGTTTTTTGCCTTTTAGAGTTACATGAGGAGTAAAAGGTAAAAATATAGCAGAATTGACCTGTTGGCTTTGCACAAATACTGGAGACAATTAGTTTGGCTCTGTAGCAAGTTTGACAAATGTATCTACCTGCACATGAAATCTCACAGACACATAGAGCCACAGCGAGTGTCAACATTAAGTAGCAGAGGGGGCTGTTAATCAGTTTCAGCTGGTTTGGTGTCCTAGCGGGGTGACAACCCCAAAACAGGAATGGTTTTACAGTTGGAAAAACCCGTGTTTTTCTTATTGGGTTTGCACACGTCTCAGGAGAGACTTTGGCCACCTCTCTTTACAAAAAACTAAATCCTTTAGGCTTCTTGGTGCTGTGTGGCAACTCGTAGCTTCAGCTTTTCCACAGATAAACTCTGAAATTACTCAGACTGTAAATGGTAACTGTCAGTATCTTGGTGTTCAAAAATTCAGTTTGGCTTTGTGAGGAAGTAATGCATCTGAGTGAGAAGCACACCCTACTTCAGGGTCTGTTTTTAGTATGAACTGTAATCATTTTGGGTCTACACCTTGTTCTTGGTTTTATTGGTTAAGACTGGTCTGAACTGGTTTATTATTATTCATATTACTGGAAGATATTAATACTTTTACCAGCAGACACACCCTAACTCCAGCTCTGGGCACTTTGAGGACGGTATCTGGGATCAGACCATAGAACCTGAACGTCGACCTTGACAATGTAGGCCAGAAACGCTCATCTGACGGCTGGGTCAGTATCTGGAGACGACTGTCAGGAGCTGTAATGTAGTTAGATCGAGAGAGTAATGGCAACAGACAGCAGTGACAGGACAAGAAAGGAGGGGGGATGGCGGGAACAGATGGAGACAGATGATAGCACAGGAGGGAAAGGAGCTCGAGGAGAGAGAAAGGATGAGGAGGGTAAAAGTCTATGCAGAGAAAAGAGGATACATAGATTGATTGAGGAAGATTTAAAAAAAAAAAAGAAGACAGAATGACAGGGGACCCAGGGAGCTCTGGGGTGAAAGACTGCACTGCTGTCTATTTCATTAGAAATGGCTCTCAGCTTTCTGCCAAAGTTAATTTTAGTGGCATTAATGTGGCTAAACACATCTCTGACCACTTCTTGGTCTGGTTTTTGGTGACACAATCCTTAAAGCATCTTGAGTGCATTTACAAATTAGGAATGCATTTTTCCTTTCTGTCCAGTGAGAGATATTTCAGATTCAATTGAATGTAAGAACCGAGCCTGGAGAAGCTTATAGACACTGGAGGCAGCAAGTGAGAAAAGGTCTTAATAAATAAAATCCCAAGTCGTGACAATCAGGTAAATTCTCTCCAAAGATTTGGAATCACTGCTAAGCAGATTTGATTTCAGTTTAAATGAAGTTCAAACCATTAGACAAAACTGATGATGCTCATTTCCAGCTTCACATATTTTATTCTTAGACTTAAAATTGAACAGCTTTTTTTTTTTTTGCATGATTCTTAAAAGCAGCTGAATCAAGCTGTTTTAGCTGCTTTCCATCTCTCTTTTAGCCAGGGCTCTTCTTATTGGACTAATTTAAATAGCAGGTACGTGGGGCTTTATGCGTGAGATGACCCCATTAGCGATATCCCCTGTCGTTGGCATCATACAGAGCTTAAAGTGCAAAAAACATGTCAGAAACTGAGCCTTTAGAGCAGCCTGAAGTCTGAGTTCTTCGCTCTGGGTCTGGATTATATTTACATAGGCTGACATGATTACTTGAAATTTTTTGGCCATTTTGGCCAGCAGTGTGCATATTACAGAAAAGAGAGAAATAAAACATAATTTCAGATTCATTTGAATACACTCCATGTTGCTAAGTTCCAAACTGAGTTGCAAAACTGACATGCTTCTTTTTATTCATAGTGACTTTTATAAAAAGCAGCCTTACTTTAATCCATCTGCAGTATGGTGTTGAATCCAAAATGAGTTCTCACTTTTTCCTTGCAGTGCCATGATTATCTTTTCAATCTGACTCTACTTCACTCTAGTGCTCCCTTCCTAGACTTTTGTCACAGGGAGTCTGAAGGAAATTTAAAATCATTGTTAGCGGAAGTGACCCAGTAAAAAAATAATAATAATAACACCTAAATTGGTCTGATCCATATCAGGTAAATCAAAGCTGTGTCCTTTCTGTGCAGCAGGTTCTGAAATACTGTTTTGTTCAAAACCACTGACATCACAGAGGTATTTAAAAGTGTCGTTGGTTGCTGGAACCCTTTTTCTTAAAAATTTGTGTCACTGTTGGATACCAAGAGCAAAAGCTCCTGTTTGAAGGAGCAATAATTAGCACATAAGACATCAGGAGAGATGGCACTTAAAGAAATCTGTGTTTATTTAACTGGATGTTGGATTTAGGGGCTTGGCCACTTTGATAGGAGTCTGAATAGAGGCAGCTCACATCCACTAAATAGTCATTGAACTGGACCTTTCCCCTGTGTTGGTGCCTTTTGTGGTATGAGCAATCCAAGAAGTTTGAAATTCCAGTGCATTATTAGTCCATTACTTAGCAATCTTCTATGCGGAGCAGTTCTTTTTAAGGACCAGAGTGTAGGGCCCAGTGCTGATTGGAAGACACACAAAGTGCTAACTCTTAATTCATGTAAATGGGAGGAACAGTAAGCCAGCCATCTGGCTCGCCATGCTGGCCCTCGCCTTGGGAGAAGACATATTGTCACTCATCTAAGTGGATATAGCTTTCCTTTCTGACTTTCAGAACTTTATTACCTGGAAGATTGAGCATGCATCAAGACAAAAATTAGCAGAGAATTTAAAAGCCTGAAAACCACTTGGAATATGAAACTAAAACGTTTTAGGGGATACGCAGCACATATGGATGATGCAACAGTGAATGAAGGAATGACTATTTATACACAAACTGAAAGGGAATTGAATGCAGGGGGTAAATGAGATGTGCATGTACAGGACAGGACACAGAAATAAAAAAAAGAAAGAAGTGAGGTTAAAAAAACAAAAATAAAACAAACACAGAATGAGACAGAGGAGGGACAATGACACCAATCTATAAATTCAAGAAACTGGGAAACACCAAAATATTGAATTTATTCCTTGAAAAGCACAAAGCAAACAGAAACCAGAGGCTCAATAAGGAAACAACACCAGAATAGAATAATGAGGAAATAAAAGGTGTAATTCAAAGTCTAAGTAAAAGAAAACAAAACCTAAGCAGAAACTTTGAAATGAAAACAAGACACACTGAACTAAACATGAGCACAGGGAGAAAACACTAAGGCATTAAAATAACAGATTCAAATCCATTACTGTCCATCAATAACCAAAGCTAGAACCTAAATTTCACATCATTTCAGTTTTATTTATATTTTAATTTATATTTTTATCAAATCACAAAAACAGTCACCTTGAAGCCCTTTTTAGAGTGGAATAAGGTAAAGACCCTACAATAATACAGAGAAAACCCCACCAATCAGTCAACACACACGAGAAAGCACTTGGTGACAGTGGAAAGAAAAAAACCTCCTTTTAATAGGAAGAAACCTACAGCACAACCAGGCTCAGTGAGGGGCAGCCATATGAAGTAACCGGTTCAGGGCAAGAGGAGGAAGACAGGACAAAAGAGAGCCAGAGATGAATAATAACTAATGATTAAATGCAAAGTGGTGTATAAACATATACAGAGTGAAAAGAAGTGAGTGAAGAAGAAGCACTCAATGCATCACAGGAAGCCTCCAGCAGCCCAGGCTATCTGCAAGGCTAACAGCAAGAACCAAAACCTCTAAAATGATATAAAAGGATACAAAGTAGAATCAAACCACAACCCAATACTAATAAAAACAAAGAGCTCAAGAAAAAAGACACAACAAATAAACCTGAATACAAAAACTTGAAGAGCAATCTAAAACACAACGTTAAAGTACAAAGGTGAGGAGTTAAATACAAATATCAAGCTTAATAAAACATAACTGAATAGATTTAAACTGAACTGAATAGATTTAAAATAGATTTAAAGAGTTAAAGGAAAATTCAGAAGGCTAAAGACAAGCAGGTTTGTGTGTCTGCGTGATGCACCTGTGCACTTTATTTATGCAGCATGCTACTTAAGTATGATAGGTTAGCATCCAACTTTTAATCAAACTCCATCTAACATGATAGCAGCCAAACACTACTGTTAAATCCAAAACCAATGGGTGACATCACAGCCTCCGCTTTGCTCCAATTGTGATCTGAAGAGCTCTGAAAGGAAAAAGCTAAAAACATAATAGGTCCCCTTTAAGGTAAAAGTTCTGCTATATAAGTTCCTCTTGCTCATAGGTAGGAACAGGCCTTCCCCCTCCATATGCTATTAAGGGAAAAAAAAAGCACAGAGCTCTCTAACCTGAAAAAGCTTTTTTTGTCTCCGAGTTGCCTGAGGGTGGAAACGAAAGCTAGAGCAGGAAATAGGACTGAGGTAAAACCAGCAGTAAGGCCATGGGAGAGAAAGTGGACTTGATGATGAGGAAAACAGAGAGCAAACTGGGGGGAAGAGAAGAGTGTACAGGGAACAGGGAGCGCACTCTGGCTGCATAATTGGCACGCGCACGCACAGATACCATTTTCCCCACAGCTCTGGAGCGGCACTTTAGTGGCTGCTACATTAGCCTCGTTAGATATGCAAAGCGGGCCAATTAGCAGTTCAGTGTGCAGGAAGTGACACGTTCCACCTGAAGAAGCGCAAAAACAACGTCAGTGTCCACAGCCAGCAATAAATCATGCCTTTGTGAGTCACTGTGTGTGCAGTTTCGGACACACTTGAATTATAGGCTCATTAGTTATAAACCCCCCCCCCAAAAAACTCACTTGAAACTATATGGAATGGAATTTGTTCTCCTCTCCAGGAAAATATCAATCTTTGCATCCATTGTACTGTTTTCTCACCAATATATTGCTGTGAAATTGACTGAAAACACAAGACAAACAGCTGCAGTGAGGTGCGTGCTGCTTTTGATTCAATCCATTTCGAGGTGTCAGACTGTTTCCTGCAAGTGGAATCCCTCCCAGCACACCGGCACCATCAAATCCAACAGCAGGAGGATACAATGCTATCTCTGCTGCAGAGAACACAGACTTGTTTTTTACTCCATGGGGCATTTCATATGCAGATCATCGAGGACTGAAGGTTCAAAATGCATCTGCAGTGAGTGGAAATACAACTGCACACTAGATTTAGACCAGTATATTGGTTTCATACTGACACCAAGAAGCCACTGAGTAGAAATCACCACTGATCTGTGGCAGTAAATATTGTACCTCAAATTTTTGTATTAAAATACTAATAGTTTATACTTTCATAGAAGAATAAAAGGACAGTGATTTGTGCAGTTAAAAGGACACACCTTCCATCTCAGTAAAGATCAAAGCACCATGCTGCATGCATGTTAACTTAAACTCTGTTTTTTCCAACACCTAACAACCTTTTAGTTCTGGGGGGAGAAAGGGTGGAGTTCCAGGGTATCACACAAGGCTTTCAATTTGTGCTAAATAAGTGATTAATAACAATTTCTGTCACTAAATCTACATAATTCAATCAGATATGTTTCAAAAACCATCAACTGCACACATACAGAGGAAACGAACACTCCGCCAACTCCAAGCTAGCACACAGCTACAACCCCCTGTGTGGACACACCTGTCAGTCAAAGCAGCCCCACCCCTAACTTTAAGTCTCATCAGTATCCAAAACACCAAACGGTTTTGTGTGCAAGGCTGTAAACATGCTTTTTAAAATGGGAGCCCACAGGGATTGACTCACTTTTCGTTTCAGTCCCAAGTGGCCATTAGAGGAACTGCAAAGGTTACACCGTCTGCCACTGTCACCTCATTTGCCGCTTAACACTCGACTTTAACACGGCTGCACATCAGAGTGTTTCAGATGATCTGAACAAATGACCAGTATAATTTTTTTAGTTGGACGGCCTATTAAGTTTACAAATATATGTTTCGAATCAAGTCCAAGTCAGGTTCTGTGAAGGCTTTTTCTGGAAACATAAGAAAGCTTGTAAGAAAATGAACAGTGAGACACATTATCAGACCACCATTGTGCAGCTATACAGGAGGAGAGAGGAGGGACAGAGCCCCCGAGTAGAGTTGTTCCCACTGTCATACACTTATGACAGATTTAGCCCACTATTATTAGTTGACAATAGCGGACAGTTATCAAACAAAGAGTGAAACAGTATCAGTATCATCTGCTGGTTCTTTATTTTTTTATATGTGTAATTTAAACTAATACGATACATTACATGTATAGTTATTACGTTTGTTCTGATAGACTTGTTTTCCTGGTGATGTTGCATTTCTATATCTCAACAATAAAATGAGTTTAATGTACCCTGATATTTATTGTAAAACCAATCCCCCACCCCCATATTTTTTTATATCTGTTTGATGGTTTGCTGTTGTATTCCTTTTTTTTGTTATTGTTGTTGCATGAAACCATCAACGGGAGTGTGTTTCACACGACTGCCTTTCTTCTTCTTCTTTTTTTTTTAGTGCATTACGCTTTCTTTGCCGGCAGGTTTTCTGATTCTTCCTCTTCTCTTTTTCAGGTGCTGGTTTGGCACACTCGCACAGAGAAACCACATCTCGCAAACGAGCCCAAACATCGAAAGGACACCGTCGCCATCGAGGTGTGATCGGGGCTGCCCGTCATCTCTTGGCTGAGACTACCAGCAGCACTCTGCTTTCCTCTGCCTTTCGGGTTAATACAATCTGCTGGTGATGGACAGAGTCTCTGAGGAGCTGCATGATTCAAGACTCCTTGCTGTCTTTCAAACATTGCTCTGTGAGAACTGGATAGCACCAAATACCTTTTACAAACTGGAATGACCTAGACTGTTCATTTCCTCGCATCCACAGCCTGCTGATGTAAAAAGTAAATGTTACTAGAAATGTAACATATCATGTTGCTGAACTGAAAAGTGCCATGTGAGACGCATCGAATCATTGATATGTTTTTTTTAATTAACAATTCTGTGTCCTAATTAAAACCATGAAATTGTGATAGAATTGCTAAAAGAAGAAAAGGCTTGTGTGCTGGATGTGAGGCATACTGCTAAGGTTTCCTAGTGTTAAAGGAATGTTTAACATTTTTGTAGGGATGCACTGATACCAACACCAGTGTTGTTTACCTGTTTGATACTGTGTTCATGTAGCTACTCTGATAACAGCTGTCACACAATGCTAACCTCTCCTCTAGGAGTTGGCTCTCCCACTAGTTTGTGAAGTCCTGTTCCCAAAACTTTGAGTTCGGTGTTATGACTGTCATCAGCATTTTTGAAACCAGACATCACAAGCACAGCTGTGAAACTGAAGGACACTACATGTTTATAGGGTAGCTGCTTTTCAGTCTGCAAGTAAGCCCACCCTAAAGCATATTCTACTTTATTGTTCTTGTGGACACTTATTGGGACTAAAATTTGCAAAATAAGAATTGTGTTGTGTTCATTAGGATTTAAAATGTGTGATTGAGATCATAAACTCATCAGGAACGTTGTTACTGTGGATTAAGGCCTTTCTAGGCTGCCACAGGGCGAGAGGAAGAGAACACCCTTGGTAATCTATTGAAGACTCAATTAGAAACAGCAACAGAGGCAGCAAGACAACATACCCAGTCACTGTCCAAAGTCTGCAAATCCAAATGATATTAGATGGCCTTAAAAGGAACATCAGCAGCCAGTTTCAGAACATGTAGCCTTAGTTTCACCACTTCATAACGCCACTTCTATACATTCTTCTGTTTAACCGCAGTGGATTAAAGACAGTTTAACATCACTGGGTGTGATTAATAGTAGTGATGATACGGAGCCAACTGAGCATTCATGTTACAGGAAACATTTATTTGAATTCTGTAATTAAGTATCTCTGTTCTTAGTATTGGCAAGTACCCTAATGTAAGTTTGATTGAAAAAAAAAAAAAGACGGTATTTCTGGATCCCTACAGTTTTGGAAACATGATTGTTTACTGGTACCAATTTCACACCCATGCCAAAAACTGGTATCAGAAGGCTTTTAACATAAAATTAGCTTAGCGTGAAGACTGGAAGGTAAAATATAATTATTTTAAAAAATAAACCCAGTAATGACTCTAAACACCTCCACACATCCATTTTTGCTCATTGTTAGCTAAACAGAGCAGAAACGGCTATCATGATCCTTTAAGGAATCTGGCCTAATATCTTGCTAGCGTTCTAGCAAGATTACAGTCTTTGCTATAAAATGCAACATAACCCACTACAATTTAATTTAAAAAAAATTCTAGAGATAATGTAGTAACTAGCTTCAAATGTGTTTGTAGAGGCATCTTTGAACTTTAATTAGGGTCAGGCAATTAGCTTTCCTTCTCTGGTAGTTTTTATGCTAAGCTAGGCTCCAACTCTGTAATTAATAAAACATTTTTTCCAACCTCACTCTTGGAAACTGAAGAAAGTGCATTTCCTAAATTATTGGAACATTACTATTCTTCCCATAATTCCCCCGAAAACTTTGGGTGTGTTTAAAAAAAATGTTTGAATCCTTTTCATCAAAGTTTTAGCTCAGATTTCACAATAATGTCAGTTCGACTGCTGGCTGTGAAATGCCAATCAGATTCTGTCAGGAACAGCCGCCCCTGGGCTTCTTTGTTTAAATTAAATCACATGAATGTCTCAAAGTTAATGCTGTTAAGGTTGATTGATGCCTAAATACTATTTAATTATTAGAATGAGCTGATCATATAAACCTAATGAAGTGACAACATGCGTTTTCTCCTCCGTGTATATGAGGAATGCAATGAAGTTTGGAAGTGGCCCACATCAAGTAACAACACTCCTGACAAGCAGCCATCAATAATGTAGCATCTGTGAGCTGACAACAAAGGAAACCCATCTGTCAGCAGAGAAGGGAAAAGAAATGGAGAAGCTGGTATATAAGCGGTATAACACAGGCGGCCACTTTCACTATTCTAATGTGCAAAGAGCTCTTTTCCTGACAGCAGTATTGTCCTGAGCACTGAAGTTTAGAGGGGACTGTATGTACAGTTGTGTTTGATGTACACACAAGAAATAAAAACAAGCCTTATTATCCAGGATTCAACAGCTTTTATTTCAAATGACTCACTTGTAAAACAGGCATCAGAAAAAAAGGGAGAAAAGAAAGTAAAAGATCTCAAAAAGATAAAACCATATTTTTAGAGTCATTAAACAAAGATGATCACAGAAAATTTCCTGTATATTTACAGTTTTAATGCATAAAACACATCTTTTTCCCTGTACTAGGCACCAGAAAATGTAAACACACTGGAAATAAACCTGGATGACATTAAGTTATTAAGAATATGTTGTTATACACGTTCTGCCACAGAGTGCTACAGTTATTGCATGGCATAGGGACCCTGTACAGACATGAATCTCTGCATCGGCTTTCGGCAGTGTGATCTGAAGAACTGAAGAGTAATGATGATGTAATGATGAACCCATCAAGGATTTTCATACAGGTCCACTTTAATCTTCCACTGTTCAGTCCCATTCCCGCTGCCAATCTAGCCCTCTGATTGGTCATCCAGGTTTATTTGCTGCAGACTAACTGTGCTTTTCTTGTACTACACACAACAAAACATCACACAGCGAATGGCGGAACATACGGTTACAGCATCATACATGGAAGGATAAGCATTTTGGGTGTCACACAGGTCCAGAATTTCAAATAAAAAGACAGATTTCCAACTCGGTAGTTGGGACCAAACTGCCAGTTCTTCTATATTTACCACTCAACAAAAATCTGAGACGCAGAATCACAATCAACCACTGATACAGTACCTGCTCTGCTATTTAAAATTTAGTTAAGACATACTGCTGTGATCCCAGGATTCCAGTGGTGATTTAATTTCCCTCAAGGTGCATGGGAGACGGTGCACACTTCAACAACAAGGAATATTTTAACTGGGTTGGAGCCCAGTCTGCACTAAACCTAACTCGTTTGGTTTTAAAACACTTCAAAACATCACAGCGAGGCTACCAAAGGCACCCAGGGGACTGCGGGACCGCCCAGCAATTACTGAGACTTAAAGGGAATGTTTGACATTTGAAGGTTTGTGTTGTTTTTTTAATGCAGCCATCAATTTGAGTAACATGGACAAGTTTACCTTCGGTTGACAAAGTATACTGGATAATGAGATGCGTCTCTACACACGTATGTGTGTTTGTGTGTATAAATACATATAACGATAAAAGACATATCAAACAAAGCATTGGCTTTGTTAAGCATTAGCTCTTTTAAATAACTACGCTAACTGTGCTAATGGCTTCTGTTTGTTAAAGACATGTATGTTCACGGTACTGAAGATGAAAGAGTGCAGTTATTGCAGTCTGTCCCTGTCATAGATAACTAAGCAGATGAGTCGGTGACCAGTTCCAGAAAATTCTTTTAGCTAGCACCTGTAGGTTAAGAATTGCCCTAGCGCTAAGTAGCAACTAGCTGAACGGAAAGATTTGAAACAGTTTTAAAAAGTCAAAAACAAAAATAAAAACCGAAAACTAATCTAATCAACACACATTGATGTTTGTCTGACATATAAGCGGATATGTAATAAGGATAAGTTAAGGGTCGAGTAACTCTGGCACCTTAATTGTGAATCAATTGCCGAGCAGCTAACAACATACAATAACGCAAAGTCTAGAAATCAGGAAACCTGTGATAATATATTTACATTTACAGTGTGAATTGTTTGAATTGCGATACATTAGAGATTTTGCTTAACTTTAGAGAGACTTCAGTTTGTTTGTTTTGTTTTTTTTGGATCATTTTGAACAGTGCCAGATTAGCATATCCGCATATCGTCTGCTAAATTAAGCTAACTGCATCTTAGCTTCAAGCTTTACAGCAAACATTAAGGTTTTTCTTTTTTTTTTTCAAGAAAATATGTACTTATATATTTAAATCTGTGTACGTGTGGGGAAAACAGTAGTTTTAGATTATATGTCAGCAAGCCCAAGCATAACATATTTTATTTCTCTAACTTTAAAATATTATTATTTAATTATATAATACTTTATAAAAAAAAGTATTACTATCAAAACAAAAACCATAAAATAGAAAAGAAAATGGAACAATTTATGCTATTTAACTGTTTATTTTTAAAAAAAAGTCTACCATAAACACAGAGATTTATTATGAACCTTGGGCAAGTGGTTTCCCCACAACTGAAAACCACCGGTGTATGTAATCAGTACACTGTCTGCTGTGGGAATAAGCTGAACCCGCAGAGACTGTAACAAGACAGCTTGACTTCACACGTTTCAAAGGGAAAATGGTTGAACTGTTTGATCATTAGTGCAAAAACAAAAGTAACACCTACTGTATTAGCAGGTCAGCGAGACCTCATTTCAGCAGAGGCTAAAAAAACCTTGAACCAAAGTTTTTCTGAGCTGAAGCATTGACCTCTCTCCCCTGAAAAAACCCAGGAGATTCACATTTTTTTTTCACATAAATACAGTACTGCTTGGATGATTATCTGCTACGAGGCTGTGCTTGCCCTAAAGGAGCAGGGACGGAAGGAAGAGGGACCATTACAATATACAGTGCAGAGAGAAGGGAGAGGACAGGTAGCATAGACCAACCACAAGACAGCCATATCTACTGCAGATACTGACAGACTACTCACTAACTATCCAGTTCGGTAATGATATCATCTTAGTATTACAGACACTTGGAGTTTTTGCTCCAGCAGCTTTGTTACATCTCTTTTGTTTTCTTTGTCTTTTTCCGACAACAACAAAAAGGAAATCAGAAAAGAAAAGGAAGTCAACTATAGACACAACATAGCGGTTGCCAGGTTTTTTTTCGTTTTGTTTTTTACTGCTCCAATCCATTGTGATGTCATCTTGGCCCTCTAAAGGAACTGCGGTGAAGGTGTGTTGGGGCACACGGACTGTCCTTGCTGTATATAATCAGAGCTGTAAGGACATGGATTGGTTGGAAAATATGGGTGTTTTCTTGCCATGTCGCTGCCCTCCACTCCCCACCCCACCACCTCATCCTCTGGACCCCATCCTCGTCACTTCCACAGCTGAGTGCTGAGGGTCTGGCCTGAAGCTGGCGATGGAGCTGCGGGCCAACCGGCCCCAGGGGTGCCTGATTGGCTGGAAGCAGCTGGCGCAGGCCCTCCACCACTCAGAGCCATGCCTGACATCTGCTGGGTCATCTGAGATAGAAAACAGAGGAGAAAAGTTACTGTTTGAGTTCATCAGAGCAAACACAGTTATTCTGTCATTTCAGAGCCTGGAGGTGGGTGTTGGGGTTTCTCCATCCTTTAACTCCACTTCCTGGCTTATTTCCAACCCTCTTTAACTTCCCCTCTGTTCCTAAATGCTCCCTGCCCTCTCTCCTCTCTTTTCACAATCCCTCACCCTCTTCCACATCCCTGACTCACTCCCCTTCACCCCACTTCTTCCCTCCATTCGGTCTTATCTATTATGAATGTGCTTTGGTGCAGTGCTGCTCACTTATCTGGTCATCAGAGAGCTGAGAGTGAGCGTGTGTGTAGGTACTGTGTGTGTGTGTAGTAATGCATGTGTGTCAGCTAACCAAGCACTCATCAGCTCACCGTTCCATCTTCTGCACAAAATGCACGTGCACACACACACACACACACACACACACACACACACTTTCATGCACTGTACAGCTGCGTTAGTGCGGACTACTGACTTCCATACACTGGGGTGAGGGCACTTTGGTCATCACATTTTAGACAGAACTTCAAAGGGAGCTTTGAGGGTTCAGACTTTCAGTCAGCTTCATGTTTGGACTTTGTTAGGGGTAGTAAGAAAGGAGTGAATGTAATAGGTTAATAAAAGACAACTATATAAAACCAACAAACCCAAAGCATCTCAGAGGCAATTTATGTTCGCTGAATAATCTCAGTTGTAAAATGTAACCTCATACACCAGCGTTCAGAGAGCATAAGAAGATTCAGATATAACACTTTAACACCTCTTAATACCACTGGGGTTGGACACTATGGACATATATAATATCATATGATATGATGGTGTGATGACTGTCCATATGTTCAACACCTTTTCTCTAAGTTATTTTTCATCCTTACACATAACTTAGTTTATGGACATCTATGGTTTGATTTCTTTGCATGTGTGGATTGGATGGGTTGTTACAGACATCTGCTGAGAATTTCATGTCAACAATATATTTACTTAGAAAATTAGTGATGTGTTCAATACTTATTTTACCCCTGTATATATTCAGAAAAACACTTCTAAATATATGAGTTATGACTTCTGCTGCAACAATCAGATGTTTGAGTGAGAATTTGATGTAAAAACAAGAACACATCTGTGTTTACTACCAACCACAGATTACTTGAGTATTGTTGCTGGCCCATCCCTTTAGGACCACAACTTACTGATGGATGATTGCTTTTCAATCAACAAACTGTCTGGATTCCTCCATCATCTGATGTGATCCAAACGCACAGTGGCTGGGATAAATGGCTATATAAATAATGGATCCTGACCACCCTCTGCATGTATTCAACACACTGCTGGACACTGTTTTCAAATTCAAATGTAAGAAGGACTTCATTTCATATTTTTGGATTTAGAATTTGATTAATTGAATTCCCTTTTCTGTGTTTCCATTTTTTTTATTTTTTTTTTTACATTTTTAAGCACATCTGTTGATCAAAGCAGGGATTATTTTTGCATATTTTTACATATTTATTTTTGGCCTTCAGGCTTCTTTTGGGCATATACTCTACTAGATAAGCTACTGTGGTGCCCTGCACTCAGAGCTTTAAACCCTAAGACACTTTTTTAAAAGGGTGAATCTATCCATGAGGCCAAAAACAGGCTGTAAATATTTCCATTTCATGGCTCAGCTTAGGCATTTTAACATGCGAGTCTATGGGAACTGACCCAATTTGGAGCCTCGAGTGGCCATTACATGAACTGTAGTTTTTGGTACTTGCACGTTTTATTTTTTCATTTTATTTAATTTCAGTTGCACCACATGAACTTTGTCTTTTGTATTATTACAGTTTATATATTTTGAATTAAATGATAAGGACTGATAATGAGAACTTGTAATTATTAATGCTCTCCCATTTTTGTTAACCAATAAGTAGCTAGCAACAGTGGCATGGGAACAGACGAAGGCAATGAGGGAGCAGTTTGACATCAATAAAATGCTCAAAAACATCTTTAGAAAAACAGAGCGAAGCGATGAGAGGATTGCTGTGGGGGATGTGGCAGTCCTGAAGATATTAAGAGGGAGAACAGGTGTCATGAAACATTTCTGTGCCAAAACCCCCCGAAAAAAAAGTCAATGTAAATCCCTACATGCTGCCAACCCATATGGAAAAGATGTATATAAATCTTATAAAGTTTGTATCTGTCTTGTGTGAAACTTGTATGAAAAGCATACAAGAGTGAAAACAGATATAAGATCCCTTGAAAAATTATATAAGTGAAACTTGTATGTTTTGGATACTTACTAAAACAATATATGAAAGTAATGAGAAAGAGGCCACTTTCATGAGTAAATCATATAAGCCTTATATGATTCACTATATGAAGTAAGCCAAATCTTATGCAAGTCTTTTATAAGTTTTTACAATTTCTTTTCCGTATGGGAATGCTGTACAGAAAAACTGAAAAATCATGCAATGAGGATATAGTCAAGAAAATATTAACAGTGAACTGAGCTGATCTGAAATTTTATTTTTGTAACTTCTGTGTCATATTTAAAAATTCATTCAGATTTAGCCATTGTGATCTAGGCTGAATAAAGCCAACCTGAATCGCTTCATGACTCATCTGTCAGGCCCTGAAAACTCATTCACATGAAAGCTGGTGAATGCTCCAAGTTCTCTTGAATCCTTTCTGGATGAGACAAAAGACTGAATATCTTTGTGGACTGAGCTGTTCTTTTTAGAGGTCCACTGTATTTCATGACTGCCTGCTCTGAAACATTGGATAGAAATATACATTGGGGACTTCACTGATACAATCTGAAGTACCAGTGAAGTACAACATTATGCGACTGTAGTAAATACATCCTTTTAGGTTGTGACCACAGAAAGTATTCAATAGACGAACTTCAGGCTCTGTAAAGACAAGTCAATATGGGGTGTCTTTTCCTGGTAATGGTTCACGGGGGTATGATTTCTATGTAAAACGTAATATTTCCTCTTTCGATTTAGAAAACCAGATTGATCTAATAAATAACCAATATAAAGAAAGAAAGATGCATTTAAGAGACCATGGGAAGAAAAGATTAATGTAGACACAGTAATGCAGTTACAGCAAAAGCACAAGTGTATCTAAACACATAAAGGGGGATGTGTCTGTTTCACATCTTTCCCTGGACAGACAATTTTTCACGTCCAATTTAATTTTGTTCTATCAGATGAACCCTTACTATGCTTCCACATTATAGACTGCAATCACCTGCACCAGTTAAGTACGAGTTTAATAATCTAAGAGCATTTCTGTCAGGGATGTGATTAGAAGTCACCGAAACTCTCTGAATGTTGGACTAATCTTGGAAGCACTCACTTCACCAAAAGGAAATCCTACAGCAGATGCTCCTTCAGTAACATTAGCTCTATGAATGGCCATGAAGTGGGCCACTACAACATTAATGAAGGATTCTACAATATATACAGGCATGTGAAAAATACAGTTTTGAAACAATTTAGGCACAACCACATCAACTGCCAAGGTAGGCGTTGGAGGGGTAATGATTTGAGCCATGGGACTTGAGAACCTCGCATCGACTGAGTTGACCATGAGTTGAGTTGACCTTCTGTATACCAAAGTATTCTAGAGTCAAAATGTGAGGCCCAAATTGGGTCATACAACAGGTGAAAGATCCCCAAACAGCAGCAAATCTACAACAGAATCACTGAAAAAGTATAGACTGAAGGTGTTGCAGTGGCCCAGTCAAAGTCCAGACCTCTGCCTGATTAAAATGCTGTGGCTGGACCTTAAAGAGCTGTGACCCGTGATGCATGTGAATTCATGTTATGAGATTCTTACAAAACAAGCAGGATGAAAATGATAAAATGATGGCTCCAAATGAGATAATCACAGTTGTGGACGACATCAACAGAACAATGGGTTGCACCCATACAGTTTATGCAACAAAGCTTTGTTAGCCTCACCCTCCTGAGACCCAGCACATTCATTATGTCCTCTGCAGTGGGAAAATCTGAAAGATACTTTTTTCCCCTCTGTTCTCAGGAGGTTAGATAGTAATTCTTAACTTTTCACCTTCTTGTCCAAATAAAGTCGATTGCAGCTCCAAGAAATCTACATGGTGGTGGGTAAGACACTATCATTGAGGCTTCAAATTGGGAAGCTAAGAAACCAGTGGATAGCATCATGGTGGCTATGACCATCTGTTATATACAGTCTATGGTATTATTATGTAATTTCCATTCCAAATTGGCTGGAAAAAAAGTTATTACCAATGATCAAGTCACACAAATCATCAAATTTCATTCTGCATTCTAAGTGGTATTAAAAGATCCTAAATCCAAGGTTATATACTAAGTAATGTACTGTTCTGGGCAGAATTAGGAACAAAGGAATAAAGGCATGTGACAGAATTTAAAAAAAACCCCTCATATTATTATACAGTAACCCTGGTTATAAAAAAGATTGAATAGCTGATTAAAGCTGCACCTCTTGGGCTTTTACTAAATTGGTGAGGTTATTACTGCACCGAGCTCCACACAGAATTGGGGAACAGATCTAAGTGTGAATCCATATATTCACAGCAACTGGAGTGGGCAAAAAGCTAAATGTTAATCATCATTCTGACTGCACTTTAATACAGAGATTTAAATTTCTTCCTATTACCTGGCCCATATTCCACTGTCCTTGCTGCATGCTGTACATGTTCTGTCCTTGGTTGGCAGGCATCGCACCCTGCTGCATGCTCATGTAGCCCCCATTTGGCAGTGCCATGCCAGACACCATGGCCCCAGCCCCCATCATGGTGGTGGTGGGTGGGATACTTCCAGCCACTGCTGTGGCGTAGCCCTGCGGAGTGAACTGCATCTGAGGCTGGCCCATGTACACACTGCCTGCAATACAAGACAACAGAATAGAATCAAGCGTACATTTAACTAAAAGTGCAAACTTTGCCTTCAAATTCAAATATAAGAATCTTCAGGAAGTCAAACATCCCAAATTACAATCAATAAAACAAACAAACGTACTAGCACTCATCCTGTAGAGATGTTGAGAAACAGTAAAAACATAAAAACAAAAGGGGAATGCACAAAGAACAGTGAGGTGAAGAGCTGCAGGTGATATCCTCTGACTGGGATTTCATTGAAGAGTGACATCTCTAACAGGTCACCAAAGAGTGCTGCATTCAGTGTGTGGCAAGAAGACGGATGATAATAGGGAAAGGCAGATTCTTGACATTTTTATTAAAAAATGATGACCTGATGAACCTTCTCAGAGCCAAAGAGCCACTAGCTGCTCTTGTATTGCCCAAATGCCATCAGCAATGCATTGGGTCACCGTGAAAAAGTGATAAAAAGCTTTGGTGCAACTTGAGGCAGATGAGATGTGTAGTTTGAGGACCTTGGAATTTTGTCTGTTGTTTGAAGACAATGTTGTTAAATTGGCTTTGTGAGACAATGACCTTCAGTTGGTACTAAGGAGGTTTTCAGCAGTGGTTGAAATAGCTGTAATGTCAGCATTTCATAGTCTAAAGATACAGTGTCTTTCCTAAAAACATTGAATTGCTTCCTGCAGGCTGGCACTAAGTTGCCAGGCTTTTACTGCAGCCACCTTCAGTGGTTTTTCTGTGGGTCTCTCTGCCTTCAGTAACTGAAAGTATGCTCTAATGGACTGACATCAGATGACTGCATTGTATTAACGAATATACACTTTCTTTCCTTGAAAAACTGTAGAGTTGCTATAGCAATATGTTTTGGGCCATTTTCAGTGAAGTGGTTGACTTTGTCACCTCACTGCAAGGTACTTGCAGTATATAGAATAAAGTCCTGTATGCCTGTATGTTGGGAAACCACACAAACTGGTTACTGTGCAAGTACAAAAACAATTTCCATTTGTGCTATGAAGCTGTATCCAATCAGTTTTGAAGCATTTGGCTCAATCTGAGCTCATGAGTTCATCCTTCTACTTCTGTCGTAAACATCATTAATAAATAGAAACTTGGTTCTACCATGTACGACAGATGAGTTTCCTCCCTACTGTGGCTGGACTCTTTCTCAGGGCTGGACTCTCTCTTTCTCAAAACTGGGGACCGAAAGTTATGTTCCAATTATAGGTTGATCACATTCTTTATTCTCCCTGGGAAAGTCTATGCCAGAGTACTGGAATGGAGAATCCTTCCATTACTTGAACTTCAGATCCAGGAGGAATAATGCGGTACTGGTCTACATGTGTTTTGTTTACTTCAAAGGCTTCAATTGGGGGGTTCTTTGGGAAAATGGGGTATTTGGTCCATTGTAAATGGCAATTTGGTACCTGTGCAACCACAGCAAGAGCCTAGTCTAAATTGCCAGCATTTAATGTGGCTCATTTACAGTGGGTGTTTGATTCTGCCAAGGCTGCCTTTAATCACCGATTCTGTTCATAGTTTTTATGAACAGAATATCTAGGTGTAACCAGGTGTTGGAGTGTCTACACTTTGGTGGCTTCAACATTTCATCTTTGCTTTTTAAAGATGATGTTCTATTTTGTTGCCTTCATTAGGTTGTGTTCCGTTCCTCGCACTGGAATGGTTTGCAGCCAAGTGTGAAGAAACTGGAAAGAGAATCACCTTGATTCTCTGCCAGAAAACAGGGAAGTGCACACTACAGGTTTTGAGTTGCTGCCCCAATTGGAGTAGTTTAAGTATCTCAGGATCTTGTACTACCAAGTAGATCTTGTAGTTGGTGAGGGAAGAGTGGAGTGGGAGATTGACAGACAGATTGAACCAGCGTCTGATGCATGATAGGGTGAGTAGCTTGGTCATTCAAAAGTAGAGCTACTGGTGATCCACAGTGATTTAGTCTCCTAGGTGAGGTGTTTTGGGCATGTCCTACGAAGAGGAGACCCCCAGGCCTCACCGGAGATTTGGCTGGTGTTGGAATTTTCATGCGTATTAAATGGACTTTTGGCTGAAACAATCCTTGGATACAGGATAAGACATCCACAGTTAGCTCATTTAAACCAGATGATGAGGCTCAAGTTTCCTGTGTGCCTTCCACTGGATGTTTTCCAGGAAAAGAGATCCTGACCTCTTACCAGTTACATAGTTCACCCGGTATGGGAACACTTCATAACCTCACAAGAAGAAACAGAACAGGTTGTTGGGGAGAAGGACATCTGCAGAGTTAGCCTGATACCATCAGGCAGGCAAAAACAAACTATTTTTGCCTGCCTCCCTGCTTTGCTCTGTGCATGTACAAAATGAGAGACTTTCCTCTCATATTATAATATATCCTCTTTAGCACAAGTCATAATGCCTCACAGGTTTTAGTCTTTAGCTGTTATAAAGCCAAAAAAATCAGTACAGATCCATGGACAAATAGCTAATCCACAGATCACTGACGAAGCAATGTTTTTTGGCCTTCTGTATATTCTGACATTCTGATCACCTCATTGTTGGCTGCACTTAGAGCCTTTCCATTGCAGCATGGAGAAGTGCACACAGTCCCGCGCAAACATACAGTGCATGCAGGATGAAAGTCTGATTTTTGAGCATTAGCCTGGCAAGGTTCTTTTGGCTTTGATCTCAATCTGCATTTATTTGGATTCAGAGAGGACAATACGCAGAAAGCCCTTCATTCCATTCCTAATCCTTGATACATCAGTGTAAACATGGAACACTATAATCAATGCATGTGCCTGCTGTAAAAATCTGCTGCCTGTTTTCTCCCACCAAGCAGAAAACATGCAGCACTAATGCTTTCCCACACAGGCTGATGTATGATGTATGTGTGAACGTCCGCCTACCTATACATCCTCGCACAGGCGCTCATGCACACTCTCCTGACACTTCAGTCTTTACACATAATAACTGTGAGATGAAAGCGAATCTGCAGACACTTCGCTATTTTTACTGCTGCACTGGGACCCTAGTAAATGCAGTGTGAACTAGACGTTCCTGCTTTTCAGCACGCTGACCTTTCATCTTTACTCTCCTACGTTTTTATGATACATCTTCCCTCTAGCATGCATATGTGTGTGTGTACAACATTGCCTAGGTGTGCATCTGTTTGTGTGTAAACACCTAGGTCTGAGTCTGCAGCCTTGTATTTATAACCTGCACGTCTTTGCCAGCTTACGAGACGCCGTGTATGTGTAATGTTTGTTTACGCGCTACATTCACATACGTTTCTACTGTGAGGAACCTTTAAGTCCTTTTTGAACATATGTCCTTCAGCTTGCACATTAAAAAAATGAATTACATTAAGAACATCCTTGAGTGCCGGTTTAAGTTACAGGTTGAGCAGGCAGCTGTATTCAGCCAGGCTAAGCGCAGCAGCCCCTTCTGCTGCATGCTCTGGACTTCTTTACGTTTCCTTGAACATGTTTCACCTCTCATCCGAGAAGCTTCTTTAAAAGTGCATATTACTCCCACATTAGGTTCATTGGCTTTACTAGCTAATTCTAGTCTTGGAAAAAAGCATGGGGTTCTCTTCACATACAAAGTTCTGAATCATTGCACCACTTGAAATTTTAAAAATCTCATAGATCATCCCACTTCAGCACGTCACTCACTTCAACTTCCTAAAGTTTCTAAAAGTAAAATGGGAGGCAGCGTCTTCAGCTGTCAGGCTTGGAACAGCTCCCAGTTGGGTTCAGAGTCAAACACCATCCATTTTTAAAATTATTAATCAATCTTTACGATTAAGTTTGATTAATTAAAACCATCCCCTAGTTTTCTGCTTCAATCAAAGGCTGCTGTGGGACTTCCCTTGATCCCATGATCCACTGAGCGTTTTCTTCTCCCATTTCCTCTTTTACATGCCACTAGTACATGTCAGTAACTTCTGTCTACTTTCTCCCGCAATCTGCGTCTAATCTTGTTTATTTTTTAAGCTCTTTGTTCGTCTGTTTCCCTCTTGTCTTCTAAATGTTCTGATGTTCGAGCCTCATTCAGGAGGTCTCTGTTTTAGCAATCAAATGAGAGAACTTCATTGATTGCTGAGTTCTCTCTCTGACACTGTGATGCCTTTACCATATAGTGTTTTGAGATGACTGCTGTTGTGAAATGGGACTATATAAATATAATTGAATTGAATGTAAATTGAATTTCAGTCCTCTGATCCACGAGTCCAGTAATGCATATAAATAGTAACTGCCGAGGTTCTTTGTGTGGGGCTATTACTGTAGCAGTAATATTTTCTGTTGAGTGTGTAACTTGATCTCAGTGTGTCTGTGTGTAATCAGATTGCTCAAAATGCATTTAAAGATTCCTTTACACATTTTCAGATCTGATTACATACAGACACATTAAGATACAGTTACACAACTCTCCAAAAGCACTTGCCGGTACTTTTGCTACGATAACAGCTCCCACACCTCTTGCCTTAACAGTAGCTATTTTCTGCAGTGGCAACATGTAGTCATTAAAAATGTAGGCTCCCATTCTGGGGGTGATTCTCCAAAGAGGTCACAAGGTTCATGTGAGTGTCCAGAGATAAGAACAAAGCTAAGAAAAGCATAATGTATAGCAAATTTTTGTGGAACGTGTATGGGTACCGTAAATTGTTTTGTAGCTACCAAAAAAATACTTGCATCTTTTGTTTAACATGATCAAATCATGATCTTAATTATTAAATTATTGTACTGATGAAGTCAGTGTCAGGAGCTAAAAAAAAGAAAAGAAAAAAAAAAGATACTTTCTAGTTTCTGCAGAGTGAAGATACAAGAAAGCTGCCCTTCCACCATGAGTTATAGAATGTATCAAAAGGTTCTCAAGGTCCAAAAGCTCTTAATGCCATAAGTTTTCATTTTGTGTGCATCTGTAAAGGTGTCAGGCTATGAGCAAGTAAGAATCCTCTTGATTAATAGATCAGCTTTACCAGACAAACACACACATACACAATGTCAGCACAAAGTGAAGCTATGCAGGGTGTGAGTGAGCTCTCAGCCTCTGACTGCTCTCCAAAGTCAGCCACAACTCCACTTGTTTATGTTGTTTTCCACCAGTCTCCTTTTTCCATCTCTGAAATGTAGACCAAAAATAAACACAGCTTTTTGGCCAGGCTAAAATGTTCTCTTCGCACAAGCAGACACACTGTTGCCTTCATTTGCAGATTTCCAGCCACTTGCAGATCATTTTCCAAGCTATAAACGGATCATCAGCCTTTTAGTCCTCTTAAAACGTTGATATGATGAAGGTGTTAGCAATAATTTGACACTTTATAGGTCAAACACAAAACAAAAGTGCAATTTATTTCGAGTTTTGAGGCGGCACAGTGGTGAAGAGGTGCAGACTGTCACCTCATAACAAGAAGGGTCCTCGTTCAATCCTCCCGGCCTTCCTGGGGAGTAGGTTTCAGCTCATGGCCACAGAAACAATGGTGCAATGCAATGCATGCAATAAAATAAAGTTAAATAGCGAAAATAAAGTGAGGATTAGTTTTGTTCGGCGGCTCTTGAGAAGATTAAGAGGTTGAGAATCAATGCCAAGCTCACTGCTACACCATCTTTGTGGGTAACGTCCAACCCCATGTTTGAGTGCGGTGTGTTGCACAGTGTAGTTGTAAACAGTTTAGCCAAGACCACTGAAGTTAAAAGTTTGTTACTGCTGTAATTTAGATTTGGAAGCAGGAAGACCCCCCAGCACTGAACAGAACTGAAAGCCAGAACCTTTATTGAGCCTTGATTTGAGGTGGGTTGCCAAGTGGCTGGCACATGTGCAGCCCTAGTAGGAGAATATCAGCTGAGTATTGAAGATCAGCTTTTCTGCCAGGATTGAGCTTTGTCTCCTGTCTGAAATAACACCATGCTCGATCTTTCGTAGAATGGCTAATATGAAACCGATAATAAATGTGATTTTTTAAAACAAATTTTTAAGCTTTTGTGTCGACATAGTTCAGTTGACAAAAGACACTCAAGCTCAGTAAACAAATGAGCCTGACCCAAAAGAGAAAAACAGGTCCATACAAGTGGCATGAAATCACAACTCCTTAGCAACAAACTGTCAATCTTTATTTTTTCCCTCTACCAGTTTTAGAAACACCTTCTGCAAACTGTATCCTTTAAAAAGACCTACAAACTTGGGTGACTCTGCTTGAATTGAAAATGTGAGTTTGAGTAAATAGACCAAGCTGCTTTGACTTGATTAGCAAAGGGTTAATAATAACTGCTGGCTGTATGAGAGCATGTGTGTGTTACCTTGTCCTGGAGCAGGCTGTTGCTGGCTTTGTGGCTGACTGCCCACTGAGCTGCTTGCGTACAGGGACAGGATCGAGTCTTTAGATAAAAGCTTCTTCTCCTCTGCTTTCGCTGTGGTAGTGGTGGAGGTAGAGGAGGAAGAAGAGGAGGAGGTGGAGGGGTCCACCTGTGGAGTGGTTATACTGGAACCGGACTGTCAGACAGAAAGACACAGGGCAAGGAGAGAAATGTCATGAATATATAGACTTTCATCCAGACAGATTATTTCTCATACACTACAATCATGTAGTTGCTCTTGTCACCATACCCTAAAAATATACATGTAATGTAAATCTCAAAGTGTGACCGGAACCTTTATTCACCTAATCAGCAGAAAGAACCAGACCAGAGAAACAAGGCAGAGGAGCTTAGATTTGTTTTCTCACCTGTTTCTGTCTTACTTATTTTTATCTTTAACGTACATGAGAATAAACATGGTCATAGTTTCAAATGATAATGCCAACGTTTGTGTTAGACCCCAGTCACACTGGCAGAAACACAACACCACCAACACCAACCAACCAACTTGCCATTTACTCTCTGAGCTGTAGGGGAAGTGTTACGAGTGTGACACAAACAGCAAAGGGAGAATATTTGCCTTCATATTAAGAGCTGCACCTGCAGGAAGGCACAACTTTTAATTTGAAGGAGAACGTTTTCAGTTTTCCATCGCGGTTACTGCCGCTTGTGTGTTGGCAAGTCTTTGCAGACAAGTCGACATCTTCCATGCAAACTACGGGCAGCTGGGCAATCTACCAGCATCCAAAGCACTCCCAACGAGTTTTTAAACTGCAGACAGATTTTACCCAGTGATTGCTGGCAACCTTCAGCAACCATTTGCTAACCAGTCAGGGAATATGCATTTTTCTATGGTGACTTTAAGTTTTCTGGGAGTTACCAGCTAGTCTTTATTCCTTGTGTGAGTGGAGCTTTAGCTTTTTCACAGTGACTTCCACTTCCAGTCACTAAGTGATCCCTGTGAGCCAAAAACTCAGGATTCGATATTTTCTACTCTTGGCCGTGAGCTGAGAAGCCTTTCCCAACTATTGTGTAAAATCCTCTGCTAATGAGGGGCAGCCAATCAGAAGAAACTTGGCTTAAAGGAAGGGAAAAGGGGCCAAGTCCAAAACAAAGAGGAATAAGATTTTATATCATGTCAAAGTACTTGAGTAAGTCCAAGAGTAAAAAAAAAAAAGAAGTTCTCACTAGTTACTCAGTCCAGTGTCGCCTGCTTTGCTGCTCTTTTCATTGTTGCTAAACAGCTTTGCATAAATGCCAATTACTCACATTTCACACATTAATTGCCAACAAAATAGGAAATGGTTAGAAAGACATAACCTGAAGGAAGTGAAGACAAGAGAGCAAGTTCTCAAATAAACATGAGCAGCCATAAAATAACTTTTACTGAATAAACAAAACAAAAAACAAATAAAAAAATCAGAATATAACATTTTCTGTCCGTCAAACTGTGTGTTTGGCAGATTTGGACATATTCTCTTGCTTGCACTCATAATTATAAAATAAATCCAACAGATTTGTGTCACTGAATACACAGCAGACTTGGAAATATATTTAGTCATACCTTTGGTTACTCAATGTGCCACAGAGAGAAAAGATGGCCAAGACAGGAAAAAGACTGATGTGAAGATGGAAGAAAAAAAGGGTCTAAACAAAGGGCCGAAGAGCAAGAGTTAAATAAAGGACAAGAAAGGGGAGAAAAGAACGGAGGAGACAAAATAGGAGAGAGAAGAGAGGAACATTGTCAGTGTAAGTGAGACGGATGACATTAATTAGGCTGCTGCAAAGAGAGGAAGACGTGAACTGTTGGAGACAGGACACGCACGCTGTTCCGCTCACATACACCTTTTCATTATAAAGAAAAAAAAAACAGCTTTCATGCACACACCCATTATGTTTAATGGATGGAGCTGACAAAAAAACAACACCTGCTTAAAAGCTCTGCTCAGGTGTGTGTGGGAATGTGTGTGTGTGTGTGTGTGTGTGTGTGTGTGTGTGTACACATGTGAAGAGATGGGACAAAGACTGAAAATAGAAAGGGGGAAGGCGACAGACAGCATGAAGAAGATAAGGAGAGACAGTGTGATAAACAGCAGCTCCTGCAAGCCGCTCTGCAGTGAATAAGCACGCTGCAGTCAGTGTCACAAGCACACATCATATATTACACAAAGTTGCACACCACCCACACACAACACATAAAACACACACACACAGAAATGCAGGCACATGTGTTGTCCTCTGCTGCTTAGCAGGCAGCACTGCGCTCCTCCGTCTCTCCCTGCAGACTTCATCCAACTGGATGATGGAAGGCGGAGATGAGGTGGAGGGGGGAATGGAGAAGAAAAGGTGGGGCAGGGGGCGCAAGATAGGAAAAAGGAAGGGGAAAAGCAAAAAGAGTGGAGGTGAAAGTAAAGGTAGAGGTGGAAAGAGGAGAGAAAAACAAAGTGAACACGGGTGAGCTGAAATGAAAAGCGGCAGGTGAGGATGGAGGAATAACAAGAGCAGAGGAGGTAAGATGGATGACTAGTCATACCAAGAGACATAAACACACACACACACACACACACACACACACACACACACACACACACGGTCCATTTTCTCTCAAGTGAAGCCAGTTAAGGTGAGTCAGGTATTGAAGGGGGCAGGAGGAGCTTCCTATTAATAGCTATAGAACATTAGCATGAAGGAAGGTGAGAACACCTGATCTGCCTCATGTCAGTGAGCTATATAACATAACTCAGTCATGGAAGCTAAGTCTATTTCCTGCTAAGCGTTTTGGGGTTTCTTTGCAAAGTTAAAAAGAATACATTTAATAGACTTCAAAATCTCCAGGCTGCAGTAATCGTCAGCCATTCAGCTCCCTTCTTCGGGAAAGTGCTATGGAAGCGACGGCATGACTCAGACAGAGTCTGTAGGCTCTGAACCGCTGAGATAAGACCATCATCCGGGATGATTTGGGAAGGGAGCTGCAACATGTGGAGCATGTGGGATGTGAGCCAATTAAAGCAGCTGGCAGGTGGGGTGAGCTTTACCAAGCTGGCACTAACATTGGGTAACTAGCTTCTGATGTCTACTTGTTGATGCAGAGCTATAATAACGACTTCTGACGATTTGTCTATTTGTTTTAGGAGTCACAACGACAGTAGACTGACAACCATAAAGTTTTCAAATGCATCAATTTAAAAAAAAAAGTTTTTAGCATAATCAAGTCAAAATTAAAACTCACAAGCAATTTAAATAGTGAAACAGGGTGTGCTTCCTGTAATCATTTCTATTGACAATAACAAATAAGGAGTCCTTTTCTAATGTAATTTTAAGGTCAGGGTCCTGTGCAAATTGTGGATGCACATATTAAACATGGCCACAGTTTCAGAGGATGAGATTAGCGTATGCACGAGTATTCCCTCATAACCAAGACCTCAGGCTTCACACGCTTATGTGAGTAAAACAGATCAATAATATGATCATGAAAGCACATCTCTTTGGCTGCGAGCATCCCATTCTCCTGTTTTTGGGAAGCAGACAATCAGAGGAAAGTTGCCTGAAGGGAGAGGGGCTAAAACTGCCTGTTTAACACAAAGGAGGAAGTGAGGAGCTGCACCAAGACAAACAGGGTTACTCTAGTAGCCCGATTTCCAAGAATAAACACATGGAGCTGGAAATGAGAATGTGTCCTCTCTAGAGTATTTTATTTGGAAGTGATTTCTCTCTTCATACCTTCAGTGACCATCACTTCCAGAGGGGACTAGAACCACAAAGACAAATGACATTACTAATGGCTGTATTGCAATAATAATAACAGCTTGTTAATGGACAGAATGTCTGGGTTGGTTTGAGAGCTCTGTTTGGAATATGCGCTGCTGTCCCACGTTCCTGTCGTGTTCGGGTCAAATCTGACCGATTTACAAATTTAAAAACTCATAAATATTGTGTTTTACATCCGGTTTACCTCAAGGCCTTATGACTCCTCCACACTATGCACTTGAACATATAAAAGTGATGAGCACCTCTTTCGTTGAATTTTGAGTGTTTTAATCAACTTTGTTACATCTGTGGTGTTCCCGGTCAAAAGTGACCGCCATAGAAAATGAATGGGAATCCACCCCCCACCCCACCCCACTTTGACCTCTGACCCCTGAATGGCCCACTGAATGATCACTGAACTGAATTTGGTGGTGAAAAATATTTCTAATGTTAATTTAAGAGTTGTTAAAAGAGAATGGTCACTTGTGACCGGAACACTAAAGTAAGGGGGGTGGGGGTGCACACAACTGGAGGGTTAATCTGTTATACAATATTACATATCTTTTAGAATTAAAAAAAACAAAAACAAAAAAACAAAACAAAACAAATGAAAACTCATAATGAGGATCAGGAAAGGGAGTGTGCATCGGGATCTAGCAATTATATCTGGCCAACAGGCATGTAAACATGCCAAGCTGCTCAATCTGCATGTGTAACTGCACACGCCATCAAATAGAAGCCAGTGATGAATCAGTACAGTACAAATAACACTGCACTTTCAAAAAATCATATCCTATCACCTAGACCACTTGCCAGATCACAGTTTAACACAGTTTGAAACAGTGGAGGAGAACAGGCATGTACCACAGAGGCACAAGTACAGAATTCCATGTAGTGATCAAAAATAGCAGCCACTATGCAGAGGTGCAGGAGAAGATGACTTTAAATGATGAAGTAAAGATGGCTGATATTTACAGACCCACTCCCTTAAATGTATTAGAGTCACAGGCAGGCTGATAGGTTGCAGTCTTTCAAAACATCATATTACTGTCAAGAGATGTGTTTGGGATGAGGTGATGCAAATAAGAGCGAGCATAATCAGCATCCTTTACCTCAAAGATGTTTCTTTAAATTGCTGCCTCTTTTAGCTTAAAACAAAACAGCTTCCACTGGCCTTTCACTTGTTCCACCATCTGTGACTGCCAGACACTCCAGGAGAATTTGCTCTATTTGCACTGAAAGAACAGCAAAGCAGTCCAGAAGGGTTTTTTTTTTGCCAAAGCTAGACAGGTGGCACACAATGTAAGAGATGCACCATTCTTGCTCTCTTTAAATGCAAAAGAAATTCATGCAGGAAATGTCACATGTGTATCGTCGTTCACAGTGGCAGTTCTACATACACAGATACATCAAATACACACACACCATCCTCATAGTGTGTGAGGTGCTGCAGGGCTCCTAGCAGCATATTGTGTAATAGAAAGCCTCTTCAACAAGGCTCCATTCTTTCTTTCTTTTTTTTTGCTCAATGTTGGTGTTGATGAGGGCAGCCAGAGCTCTGAATTACTGCTCTGACAGCCTTTTCCTCACTGTCACTATTCATAGACCTCTACAGCCAAACACACACACACACACACTTGTGCTCACCATCACTGCTTGAAATACTCATACACTCCCCTCTGATAGACCATCTGTGGCTTTAAAACTGTAATAGGCTGTGTGTGTGTGTGTGTGTGTGTGTGTGTGTGTGTGTGTGTGTGTGTGTGTGTGTGTGTGTGTTAATTTACTAAAAACAAAAGCAAAGCTTGCCTTGGAAAAATCAGAATTAGCCCATGAGTGTGCCAGAAAGGAAAAGAAAAACAAGCAGAGAAAGAAACAAAGGCAAAAATCGAGATCGCTGGTCACTGCTTCATTACCTCACTGCTCTCTGCCTTCTCACCCTCTTTGTTGTACTCTCAACAAAATGCAGTTCATCCGTTTGCCTGTCTAGCACTTCATCCCTTCCTCAGCAATCAACTACAGGGTGGGCCATTTATATGGATACACCGTAATGAAATGGGAATGGTTGGTGATATTAAAGTCCTGTTTGTAGCACATTCGTATATGTGAGGGGGCAAACTCCTCAAGATGGGTTGTGACCATGGTGGCCATTTAGAAGTCGGCCATCTTGGATACAACTTTTGTTTTTTCAATAGGAAGAGGGCCATGTGACACATCAAACTTATTGGTAATGTCACAAGAAAAACAACGGTGTGCTTGGTTTCAACGTAACTTTATTCTCTCATGAGTTATTTACAAGTTTCTGACCACTTATAAAATGTGTTCACATTGCCTTCTGTTGTTTACTTCAGACCCAGACCTCCATTTCTTCCTTGGATGTAATCCTGAAACCCATGCATACTGGCATACATTTTACAAAGTTACCATTAAAGCCACAATGTTCCATATCTGGTTGAGGTGTCACAAAAATATTCAGGCGACGCATACTTTGACGCACATTTAGCATTAATGGGCTGTATGAATAGCTTTAAGTGAGTCATGGCAATCATTTCCTCATACAAAGAAAACAGAGGAGAACGTGATGTTTTTCCACTGAATTATGGGAATTTAATGCATGAAAATGCCTTTTACTGTTACCTTTGAAGAGCAATGACACATATTCATAATAAAGCTCTGTCACCTCGTTCCATTTCAGTAGCCTTGGTCTTAACTGAATGCCCATGTTTTCCTGGAGAGCGCATCCATGTTTGACCTCCTGACTTACACTGTAGTAATTCTGCAGTTTAAAGGCAGCAGAGGTTACTAGCCAAGAATCTCATCAATTCAAAGCTTTACAAGAGCAGCTGATTGGCTTTATTTTGAACATTAAGCTAAAATTATCTAAGCTAGCTTTGCCATTCTCATGTTTCAGTTATGTATTAAAAAGATTCATGAAAGGCACAAAAAATAATCATTCGTCAATCAGTCATCAAGCTTAGGTACATCGTCATGTGCAGAGCTGCTTCACCAGAACGTCACAACTTCAGTGAAAATGCTGCTTTTTTCTAAACGTTACACAAAGACAACACACCGTTCTGTTACCTGAGCGTCAAGCGATACAGGTTTCTTTATTGTTGTGTTTATATTTAACACCATGAGGTTCAATTATTAAAAAACAAACAAGAAAAAAGATGTGCCTAACACGGGAACATTTGAAGCTGGAGGGTGAATGCTAACCTTTTTCCACTTGATAAGCGTTAATGTGAGGGTTCCTGATTGCATGGCAGGATACTGTAAACGGACCAAACTTCAGTCAGGAGAACAACTGAGATAATTCATCTATAATGCGAGGTTAGTCATTAATATACTGCTGCATGGGCTGGGCTGTAGTTACACCGTAAGGTTTTAAAAACTGAGCTTTAAAACATGCTGCAGATGAATAGCAGTAATAAAACCCAGAGAGGCCGACAGTGATCACTGACTTTTTTTTTTTTAGGGGCTTGTTCAGGATAAACAGAACAAGATACAAAGCATTAAAACATGTTAAAAAGACAACAGCCTTAATAAATCCAGAGTAGTTTGGACCCGGAAGCAGGGTTCATACGTCATCACTTAAAGACCGGATAGCTTTAAGTAGAACAACTACTATATAACTACGAATAAAGACAAGATTTTAATTGAGAGGAATTTTGAGAATACCATAAATTTTCTGTTTGTGGTCCCTATTTTTGTAAAAAAGAACACATTATGACATTTTGCACCTACTTTGCCCATCTTGTCAGTGCTTTATGAGCAGACATGTTTCTCAGATTCTCTGAGCTCGGTGCTTCTCTTTCCCTAAGTCCTTAAAATTTTTTCTATACCTCATGAAGGTTTTTATGGAGGTCATAGTAAAGTGACTATGAAAAGATGGTAGAAGATTATAATAAATATTATTTTTTGACTCTTTAAGTCTGTGTATCAGTATTCTTGTATTCCCCTGCTTTCACCTCCTGTTTCGTTTCGGTATTTGCTTTTCTTACGTGTCATCTGTGACTGGTAGACAAAGTCCACTACTGAAAAACACAATTTGGGGCTGAGTGAGGTCACTCTATGTTTAACCCTCCGTTTTCAGTATTATGAAGGTGGTTCACATCTTTTTGGGGGTACATCACCATGGTAACTCATGCTGTAGCTCTGGAGCAGGTTATTTTAAAGATTAGAGATCAGCAGGTTTGAGATCACAGCCTAATCAATCAATTCTCTGGAAAATACTCACACTATTCCTGGAAGACACTAATTGTTTTTTTAAGGGTGTCTAAAATATTTGTTGTTGTTCCAGATCATCTATAACTTGCCTTATAGTACAGGCTTTAAAGTGGACATGAAACACTGAATGTATCTTCCTGTTAAAAGGGAGTTTTTCCTTCCCACTGTTGCCCAAGCACTCGCTCATAGGGGGCCATATAAGTGTTGGGGTTTTCTCTGCTTCCCTCGTCTTACTGTAGGGTGTTTACCTTACAACATAGAGCGCCTTGAGATAACTGTTGTTGTTATTTGGTGCTACATAAATAAAATTGAATTGAAATTGAATCAAAACAACCTGCCTGCTTCATCAACATCAGCAACTTTATTTAACAGGCTCTTCTCTTGTTTTCTCCTGTTTGTTATTGATTCCTGCTGTCCACTTTTTCTATTTTATTCCTGCACAGTTGGTGTGCAGCGCCCACAATTTTCGTTGAACATGCACAATGACAATAAAGGGCTAAATATATGGATTTTCTTAAACCTGGACATAACTGTCCCAATAAAAGTTAAACTGTGCTTTTAAAGGCTGAAGATCAGATTTACTAAAACTATTTGATAAACAAATGTTTTGCTGTCATTTTTACTGCTTTTCAGCTTCAACTTGGGTGCCTTCCATATCTGTTTTATTATAGAAAGCAGCTCATTATGCAGTCAGATCCTGGACCGAGCTTAACGCATCACTCCGCCAGAGCTCAGCTGCCATAGTTCAGAGGTGGAATTTCTATGAGATGCTATACTCAGAAAATCAAAGATAACGAAGCAAAGTTGGTTTGATTTCGAATGAGAAAACTGTTTACTCCAAGAATTACAAGAGACTATAATACATTTTAGCTTTTAGGTACTTTCATGTTATTACTATTATGTGGGGAAAACAGTTTTAATGGGAAACAAAATGAACTCAGAGAAATCTTTTTCTCTCCTTGCTCTATCCCCCTTTCACTCCCCACCACATTACTTTGAGTTTTCCAAGTAAAAAAGATCTCATAACTGCATTTTTCACACTCAGGCAGAGGTGAATGAGAGACAGAGGACAGGACGAGGAGAGAAAGTGTGTTTGTGTGAAAGGGAGAGCGAGCGCAAGAAGCTGCGGATAACACAAATCCTCCCCCTCCTACAAGGCTGTAATCGCATTTTTATAATTGACATATGCACAGATAGGCGAGCGCGCCCCGATGCCGGTTAATAGCTGCCCAAATCAGCAGGCTGCCGGCTTCCTCTTTCTTCATGGGCCCGACTAATCACAGCTGTAAAGCAATATCCGCCTGCCGAATCCAAAATTCATTCCTCAGTATGTCTGTGTGCATGTGTAAAAATCAGGGGATGTGTACTGACTGTGAAAACTGTGTTATTGTGTGTATGGCTCATATGTATAGGAGAGGAACGGAAATGAGTCGACGTGTGAGAGGTGGCGCTGCATGTTGGTTTGTGGGGTTTTCTCTCGGGAGTCTGAACCTGTTTATAGAAGACTGATGTGAGTGAGGAAGCATATGATAATATATATACTCATTATAGATCTAGAAGTGTGCAATAACAGGTAATGTCACAAGGTCATCTAAATCCCATGTGTTTCTGTTTGAGGCTGGAACATTCGTAGGACATTAGTTTTGCAGATTTGTCCTTGACAAAGAAACAAACGTTGTGACTCAGTCATCATCAAGCCCTTCAATTAACCCATGTTTCCATTTTCCAAGCGTCAGTGTTAGTTTGAGTGTTTGAGTTTTATTTACAAGCATTTTATGGGTATAGTAAACCATTTTTTAAATGTTATATTATAGAAATAAACAATGTTGTACTCATAACCGTACATAATTGTCTTCCAACAAATCGATAGATTATCATAAACTTAAAATTAATCTATTAAAAACACAAAACTGCCACAGTGATCAAAATAGACACAATAGACTCTTTGCCTAATCATTTTATATACGTGGCTACAGACTGGTGCCACATACACTACGCTTCATAGGTTAGTTTTAATTTAAAGATCACAAATAGTTCCAACTATATTTGACCATTTAACATATTTCATCATCTCTTTCTCATCAAGTCTTTCACCTACACCACCACTGCTCTCTCTCCTCCCTTATTTGCAGCTCATCTTCCTCCTCAACCCAAAAATATTCTCCTGATCTGCAGCCCTGACTGGGCTTCAGTTCAAGCTTATTTATTCCTGATATTGTTGCAATTACATATCGTCAGCAGACAGATGAACTTGCTGTCTCCGGACAGCTGACAACAAGACAGTGAAGCAATAACAGCTGGTTACAAGCTAATATTATGTTAGCTAGCTAATTTTAGACTTGAGAGTCCTAAGAATCACGCTTTGACTACAAAGAGTTTGACTACATCATATGAATTTGTCCAACAATGTTAGATTCACTTCAGGGAAAACAGCAGCTAATAGAGGCTAGAAGCAGCTAGGGTGGGGAAAAAGCAGAGCTAACTAAAAGAAAAGTTCAGGATACTCTTAACAAGTCAGCTCAGCATGGCTGTGATCAGATAGAAGTGAGTTTTCATCAAATCATATCAGACTCATTTCACAGTTTAACAACTTCTTTCAAGACGCCTAAACAGACGCGGACACATACTGACACATATTCACTTCGTAGTCAGGATTATGCACTTTAATTGGGCGGGCAAAGAAAACAGAATTCAGTTAATGCCAATCTGCAATCTACTGACATAAAGCGGTGAGATTTTACACATTGAATCTTTAAGTTCTACTTTCACCGGCATGATTCGCTGATCGGTTAGGTCAACGTGCTCTAACTCCAGGATGTCAAAACTGGTGTTCTCTTGATCTCCAAATGACGCACATGTCCTTTGGCATCTGTCTTGGAAAAAAAATGGAAAAGCTACAATGTCCCCATTAAGAGGTTGAACTTCTATGAAACGCACACACACAAATTTGAAACCTTCTGTCAGCACAAGCTAGAAATGCACAACCCTGACTCAATGGGTCTGTGCAGAGCTAACCTCTGTGCAGGCAGGTAGTTGCTAGATGCTTCAGGACCATCTTTACTGGGAACACAACGCAATAAACTTCATAAAGAAGTCATCACACCCTGCGCACTCTCTCTTTGAATATCTGCCCTCTGGCAGACGATACAGGACATGAAAAAACACACCGCTAGACTTTTGAACAGTTTTCACACAAAGACCATCACCACTTTAAAGGCTGCTGTGAGTTCACCTAAACAATGACTTAAGAATTACATTCACTTTATGTTCACAGCACATGTTAGCACACTGAAATTACTGACTGTGAGAAAAGTTTATTTTGTTCCATTTTTTTCTTTTCTCATTTATTCTGTTATTACTTTTCCTCTTTTCTACTTTACAAGGAGAACCATTTTTTAAGAAGTTGTGCAAGAAGTTTCACGTCTGTTGTACAGTGACAAATAAAGTAACCTTGAACTGTGAACAAAGGAAAGAGTGAAACACAATATAAATAATATCAAATCGAGTGGGAATCTTTGGACGTGTGTTACAGTGAGTCAGTGCCTTTAGTAAAACTTCAACAGTAACTCAAAGGTCAAACAGAGAAAAACAAAAACAGTGTCAGTTTTGATACTGTATTAAGGCAGACCGTTAGTTTCAGCTATTAACATCAAAATGAGCTGCGCTTTGAGCTATAAAAGCAGCAAATACACATCAACTTTAACTGCCATTTCAAACATTACCAACTGGTCTTCTATGGGTTATAATAGGAATATAATTACTTTTTAGGCCTTTGCATATTATGGGGAAATTTTATTGGGAAAAATATTCAATAACCTCAGTGTTATCCACTGTTCTGTTGATTTGCCTAAATATTTGCAGATACATAGAGGGGTGCTGGCGGAAGGTTGACACATCCAGCTTAAGCAATTTTATTTTTGCTTCTTGAATTTGCTTGTTTCACTCACAGATTACCTACTTTCTTCCATCCGTCCATCTTTCTGCTACATTAGAGTCACGGTTGGGCCGGAACCAATCAAAGCTGTCAAAGGACAAGAGAAGGGGAACAGCCCGGACAATTCACCAGTCTATCTCAGGACTAACCGAGAGACACACAGACATGGAGAACATACAGACTGCATCTGATGTCCTGGCAAGGCCTGAGAGCAGACTATTTAACTTAAGGCATTAAAACTAACTTGGTTAAGGTAAGGGTCATGCAGTAGTTAGGGTATAGTTAAAAATAACTATAGGTGATAATACCCTGCTCGTGCAGATGACCTATTGCCTTGTTTTCAATACAAAAAGCAACCTTATTGAAATCAGTACATTTTTTGAGACAAAATGAGTTTGTTTGACGTGATGTATGTGGGTGTATGTGCCAGCTAAACTCAGAGATGCCAAAGTATAACAAGCGAGACCGATTAAGTGTCATATAAATCTAATATTAACACTAATGATAAAACAAACTTAAAAACATCAACATTAATAGTAGTACTTCCATGAAGTAAGAATTTACTTCTATAGTGCTTTTCAAGACAAGACAGCAGTTACAATGTGCTTTAGAGGCATAAATAAAAAACCTTTTTTGGGTTTTTTTTGCAGGTTTAAGTAGTTTCTTAAAGGATGAAACAGAGTCCAGAGTCAAGGGAGCAAAGAGCCCTGAAGTTTGGACTGCACAATTCCCCTTGTTATCAGATGGTTACATGGGATAACAAGAACACCTCTATCTATCGACCTAGGGATCCGACTTGGTGAATAGGGGTGGAGTAGATTAACAAAATAAGTGGGGGCTTCACCTCATAGGGAATAAAAGTAAAAACCAAGGTTTTAAACTGACCCTAACTCTGACCTGGGAAGCCAGTGCAGACGATTAGTAGATGCCCCGCTCGACCTCCTGAGCTACAGCCGCCCCTATTATGAATGAGAGTTAAAAGCCTTAAAGCAACATTCTGGACAAATAGAGGAGATTAACAGACGTTTTAGACAGATAAGAAAATAGAGTATTACAAAAATCCAAGCAGAATGAGATAAAGGCAAGACTGAGCACCTGCAGTTCATGTTTTGAGACAACAGTCCTGAGTTTAGCAATTCTTTCTTAAATGGAAAAAGGAAGAGACTTGATTTGGGCATTAAAAGTAAAAAAAAAAAAAATCCAAATTGAACCAAAGATTCTATACATTAGCTTTTACAGTAAATGTGAAAGGCCCCAGACATTGTCTAATTTAGGGAATAATGGTGTGTGAAGTGATAAGTAGAGATTTTGTGTTGTCTGTGTTAAGCTGGGAAGGGTTATTTGCAATCCAACCATCGACTGCATTAAATCAATCAATTCATTGTTAATAATTTATCCAATTTGTAAGGTTTAAATGAGAGGTACAGTTAAATGTTGTCAGTGCACAAATGATAAGAAATGGTTTTAAAACTACTAATGAAATGAAAATAACAAGAAACTTCAACCAGATCCTGGAACGCAACACGATGCAGCCACATCTGACCAAAGATAAATCACTGAGACTAAAAGTGTTCTATCAGCAAGCAATGAAGTGAACCACTCCAAGAGATGGACCTACCTACTATGTGGTGTTAAGATTTATTGATCCACAATGCTTGATAATTAGATCATTAATACTTATACATTGACAATTTTTAAAACTAAATTATACAGTCTAAAGTCTATATGAGTCTATATGAGTAGCACTCTGTGGCTGTTCAGTTATATATGGTATGTATGCAGACTGAAAGAAAAACCTACAGATACAACTCAGCGTAGCACTGTATGCATTATTTTAGCGAAAAAGAAACTAAAAACATGAGATAAAAATGCCAAACAAAACTGAGTCCTGTTTACTTTCAATATGTTGCATTAAGACTGGCTGCCATCAAGGTAACAAAATATACTGTAAGCAGTATAGTGATGTACCGGGAAGAAAAGGAACGTAAACCACAGCAGGAAAGAGACCTTTGAAGGATGAAGAGAAAGGATAAATAGAAACAGTGCTGTGTGTGCAGATTCAAAGAAATATATTCTTGTGAGTGAATGAATGGTGAGCACCTGCGGAAAGAGAAGAAAATGGAAGTACAGGGGTGATGGGAGACATACGGAGGGGATAATAGAGCATAAAATCAGTTGGGGGAAAAAGGTCTAAGGTGTAGGCAAACAGAGGGCAAACTGTGTTTGGTGCGGAAGCGGGAATACAGTGTAGAGAAGAAACTAAAATAAGACTGCACCACTTGTATAACACTTATTGACTTAGATCTTATGTAAATCTCACACACTGAGTCAATGACTGTTTCAGTTACAGATAAATACGACAGCTACAGTGTGTCAAATAATTAACTCGTGTAGCTTTCACTGCTCTGTTAATGGCTTTTATTAATTGCATTTGTACAGAAAATAAATTCTTAAATTTACAGAATAGCATTACACAGTGCCACCAGTCTCCAGGAATGTCACTGGGACATTGTTTTCTGGAATAATGAATATGTTGTTCATGTCTTCTCTATTAACTGTTTAATTAGAGATGCTATTCAAGAAAAAAAACTGAGACTATTAAGGAAACTAGAAAACAATCAATCCTGTTGGTCCTGGCTGATGAACAAAGGCAGACATCTTTTAACTTTGTCTGACTAAAATTAACAGTTGCAATCAGATGTGGGGTTGGGTGTAGCTGCATGGATAACCTGCACAGCTACTCGAGGCTTTTGAGAAAATAATCAGCTCAAGTAATTTGGGTCAACTGGCCCTGGGAGGGGGCCTTGAGGCTTCCTAATACATCAGATATGTTGGGGCAGAGTGAGAGCATAAGGTTCAAGGTGAAGTCTGCGATCCTGATTGGGTAGAGAGATAACATGGAGGTCACCCTGTTTGCATGTTCCCTTATAAATGAGAGAAAGTCTGAAAAGGATAAAGGAGCACTGACTTTGGCAATGTCATCCTAAAGAACATCAAAGTAACTTTCTCCAAATACCAACGCAAAGCAACGTTATTAACACCACACTAAACTACATGTAACATATAAAACATCCAGTTTTTCACAATACATGAGTATGTCTTGAAAAAATACTCAATATTCAAAAGTAATTTCAAAGCCATTTCTTGGCCGTGGAGTAAATGCCTGATTAATACTGCAGGCAGAAAGCCAACATCATTAGCTTACATTAGACTGGATAAACACACTGTTTATCACACTGTTGCTCTTACATTTTTGGTTCTGTAAAAGACTAAATAAGGACACATCCCTCCAAACTACACAAGCACCAACTACAAATCCACCACCTGCCTTCTTAGTTTTGCTAAGCTACGACTGGGAAGTAAAGACACAGATGGCATCTGACCATTAAACTCCAGCAATCTTGACTGCATTTGTGTCTTCTGTGTATGCTATTTTATGCATACACAGAAGACACGACGAATCCATGCAGAGCAGAATCCGGCGAATACTCAGTGAGCATATCTAAAATGCAGTTTTAGATAGATAAAATTGAATTGTTATTATTTAAGCCAGACTTATCAATAATTACATTTTTCTTATCATAATTACTTATCATAATTACATTACTTGACAGAAATAAATTGTGAACAGATATCTACAGTGTACATTTGAAGTAGCAAGGATGAAATTGAATAATTGTTGATAATTGTTTTTTATAATAGTGGCTGTAAAGTTGTCAATTATTATTAATTCAAACTCCAACTAGTCAAAACCAAATAATAGACATAAGGATTTGAGGAAGAAGGTTGTAAAGAGTTCAGGAAGAAGTTGAGACAAGCTTCAGGTCGTAGGGAAGAGTTGCTAGTTGTCTGGGAAAGTACAACTAAAACGATAAGGGAAAATACAGGGAAGGTACGTTGTGTATCCTCTGGACAGAGGAAAGAAGACAAGGACACTAAATGGAGGAATGAGGAAGTACCGAGAAAAAATTTAAGGAAAATGAAAAAGTGCGATTGACATGGAGAAGAAGAAATTAGACAGGAGTACCAGGATGCTAGGCGTAGGGCAAAGAGGGACCCCCAATGAGTTGTATGTGAGGCTTGACACTAAGGAACAAGAAAAAGACATTTACTGAACATTTACTAAACAGAGAGATCGAATTGGAAAGGATACGCAGCGGTTTAGGACAATTAAGGACAGAGACAGAAAGGTACTAAATAATCTCTAAGAAGATTACTAAGGAGGAAGTGAGGGCAGTGTATGAAGAGGATGAAGAGTGGAAAAGCAGGTGGTGCAGATGTAAGACAAGGAGATGTCTAGGAGAGACAGCAGTGGACTTTTTAACCAGATTGTTAATACAACCCTGGAGAGCGAGAGGACGCCTGAGGAATTGAGAAGAAGTGTACTGGTAGTGATGAAGGGTGATGTGCAGAGAGGTAAAGTTGATATGGGAGAGAGGTTGACGTTAGGTTAAGAAGAGAGGTGACGATCAGTGAGCAGCAGTATGGCTTCATGCTGAGAAAGAGCACTACAGATGTGATGTTTGCTTCGAGAGTGTTGATGGAGAAGTGCAGAGAAGGTCTGGCGTGTCTCTATAGACACATTCGAGAGAAAGCAACGAGAGGAACTGTGGTACTGAATGAGGAAGTCAAGAGCGGCAGAAAAGTATGTGACGTGTACGATGAGAGTGAGGATAGTGGTGAAATGTGTGGTAGGAGTGACAGATGGGTTTCAGGTGGGGTGGGGTTGCATCAGAGACTGGCTCTGAGCCCCTTCATGTCTGCACTAATAACAGACAGGCTGACAGACGAGGTTAGGCAGAAGTCTCCATGGATTATGATGTTTGCACGGCCGACTTTGTGCTACCTTTCTCTCACCTATCGTCACTTTAAGTTACCAAATATCATTCTGTTCTCTGATCTGATTGGATAGTTAGTTACAGCTGTTGTCAGAGCAGATAATGTCCTAGAGGGGTTAATGATAAAAACGAAACTGTTGATATCTGCAGCTGTTACTGCAGCATTCGATGTCTTCTAAACACAATCGAGATTAAGTCGATTTATAACTATGTGAAAAAAAAAATAATAAAGAAGAATCGAAAAGCCAAAATATTTTACAATATCTGCCAACTCAAGCACTTTCCAGAGTCTAGATATTTTCTGCATCAGGAATAGAAAGCAGAGACAGATTCAGGCTCAGCAACGACAAAATGGGAACCAAGGAAGAAACGCCTTGCTCCTCTGTTTAAAGAAGCAAGGCAAACAAAAGTAAACACAATATGTGGTGACTGTTTGACAGCCGGGTTAATGCAGGAATTCACTCTCTAGCTGCTAAATTACTGCTAATATCATTATTATTGTGAGCCCCCTACATATATGGACAGATTATATTTTATATAAACTAGATATTAATCTATAAACTACTGTTATAGCTTTGGCAATATTGTTTATGGAAACTTTGATGCCTATAAAGTATAAAGGCCCACTGAGCTGAAGCTGTTCTCCCAAGTGAGAAACACTGCCAGAAATTGCCTTTAACAAATTTGCAGAAGCTTGATACCAAACTGGGAAATGCAAAAGAAACACTCTCAAGAGCTTGAAAAGAATAAGACAGGACTTTTTCGAGGTTTTTTTTTTTTTCTAAACAGACATTTCACCTCTTATCATCTTGAAAAAAACCTTAAAGAAGTCCAGATGCCTTCTATTCAGGCTCCTGAGACTACCACCACCTGGATGCCTGAGAACCTACACAAACACTAATGCTATGTTCACTTTACATCAGCTCAGTAGTGGTCTTCATGTCCTCTCTGACACCTTTCTTCCTGTTTGACCTGAAGGAGAGCTGCAACCAGTGTTACACTGCTTTACATGCAACCACACCAGAGCTTCACCGACAGAGCAAAAAAAAAAAAAAACAACCCAAAAAACCAAACTGTGATTCATGAATATATGGAAATAAGCCAACGTGTGAGGCAGAAGCACCAGTGCAGTAGATGGAGTCACAGAGAAGGTGAGCATGGAGGGGAGATTATAGGGCAAGTGGGAGGCTGGTAGTGGCAAAGGGAGAGCTTGCAGTTACAGAAGCCCATAATTGTTCTTCATGCCTGGGTCTCCTGTGAGTCACTGCCTGGTCTTGCCCCAGGAGGCACCGCGGTGTGTGTGTGTGTGAGAGAGTGAGGTGTACAATTTGAATCCTAAGAACAGGTCAGAGAGTGAAATCCACCCTGACCGTGATTTACTATGATGGTTCAATGTATGTGTGTGTTCAGATTTTACAGTTCATGACATACGTGTGTGTTTACCGTATATTTGACATGTAGCACTGTGCTGCTGCAAGTATGTGTTAATCAGACACTGTCCATTTATATAAATAGACATTATGTGGTTCTGCCTGTCAGAGTTCTCATTTCCATGTGAATCAAAGGTCAAAGGCCATGCTTGAAAGACGCCAACCGCATTTTAAACTGAACAGTTCCTTGAAAATGTTTAATTCAACACAACTTCCCCATCCTCATGAGAGCAGTCGCTGACAAAGTAGCAGAGGAAAGGAGGAAAAATGAAGTCAAGCATCAACCTCTTTTCCAATTTTCTTTTGTTCTCATTCTGATGAACATCCTGTTTGTTTACCCAGAAAATGAAAATCCCAATATGGCTGCAGACACCCACTGGACAACAGCTTCATCTCTGCTCTTCATCCTTCATTTACTTTATTTTTTTGCCCTCTCCTTGTCCTTAATCATCTTCCCAAGTTTCAATTATTTTGCAGAAATATGTAAAAATGCTCTTAATGATTTGAGAAAAACAGCTCATAAATATTTCATTTCAACATCTCTAACCAATATTGTCATCGTGATTGAAAAGGTAATTATTTTCTTTAAACCCCGGTGAGTATTCATGGAGCATATTTCAGGGTTTTCACAGGCTCAGATCTTTGGGGTTGACTGTGCATGGTGGTACACATGATTTCTTGGTACCGAAAATGTAATGAGACTATTAACTTATTTGAGTTATTATAATTTCGTTTTTTTTATTAGTTTTTATTTTTATTTTGTTTGAACTTTTTGTTTTTAATTCAGTTTAGTTTCAGTTAGTTTGTGTAGGTTTGTTTCATAACCCTAACCCAACATCACCATCCTCCTCAGTTTGTGATAACAAATTTGACCTTATTAATACAAACTAAAAGAAAAGGGCATTTCTTCTATAATTTTATTTTAGGTTGTTTTCCAAGCTCACAAAATCTTTTCGGCTAGGTGAATTTTTTTTCAAAGGTCTAGTTTTGATAGTTTTATTACCTAAAATGTTTTTTCATATCTAGTTTTAGTTAGTAGTTTGGTTAACTAAAGTAAATTTATGTTTACTATAACCTCTATTTGCTTGTTTGCTGTTTTTCAAAATCTTTAGAGTTAAAAGGATTCAGAAGGGGAGATTTTTTTCAGAGGCTCCAAGAATCTTTCCATTCAGTGATGCGTCTCTTTCTGCAATAGGTGATACTTTGATGGTCGAGCCAATGCCTGCAAGGTACAAAGGTCCTGAGGATGCAAAACAAGCGTGCACCACAGAGTTGACAGTTGATCTGAGGTGTTTGTGCAGACATGCTGTGTTTGGTGGGGCTCTGCATTATGACCAAACATCTCCGTTCTGATCTCGCCTGTCTAAAAGAAACTGCTCTAGAAAGCTTGTGGTTTGTTCAGATGCAACTCAGCAGACCTAAGCTGTGCTGTCGTGCTCATTTTAGAGTGAGGAGGCTCTCTCCTGGCAACCCTTCCAAACAAGCCATATTCATTAAGTCTTTTTCTAATTTTACTGTCATAGACTTTAGCATTTAACATGCTAACCGAGCCATGGAGAGTCAGAGGTGTCGCTCTCAGGTTTTTTGCAATTTGAGCATAGCAGGGTTTGACCTTGAGGTGAATTTGCTGGGATGTCCAGTCCTGGGAGGTTTGGCACATCCAGGTGCATTAACATAATGCCACAAACCATCAAACTGTCTCAACTCTTCTTTTATAGATGTTTTCACACTTACAAATAATCAAGGCTATTTGATAAGCAACACATGGCTTCTTCTTACCTTCTTAATTCCTACGGACACACCAAAAGTGTACTTTTTCACTAGTTTTTCACATTGCTGTAAAAACTCTTTTTCACAACTGTACTGCTCATTTTTTGCTAAATGTCTATTATTTATAATAGCTGAATGTGAAGCCAACTTTCCAAAAACTAATAACAATTACATGTGTTTATCAAACATTAAAAGGCTAGAGTGATGAACACACAGCTTACATGAACAGTTCAGACTGCGTGGCTCACATTAACATGTAGCACCTGGTGACAGATTCAGGCTATGAAACTGTCTCTGCATGGAAAAACTGACGTTTTCAACCTCAAACAGTATTTGTCAGTATTCTGAATTATGACAGATATCATTAAAATCTGAAAACTGGTCTTTTAAAATGCCAGTTTTTGAGAGACCGGACTAAATGTAAGTACTTTTAATCTTTATTATTCCCTATCAGGCATATCTTTGATCAATATGGTTGTGGTCAGTCACAGCTTCAAAGAACAGGTAAAAAGTAGTGTTATACATTTTCGTGTCATTCTACATTTGAATTATATAGTGTCTTTCATCGCCATTAATTAGATAGCATCTTAAAGAAGAAAACAACAAATTCAGTGATGCCGTTCGCTTGCGTTCCATCACTCCCAGCTGTTGTCTTCACTGTAGCAGCTCGCCGTTATTGCTCCCTGTCAGACAAACACACTCTCTCCTTTGAAGGACACTGGTCAAATTAATTCAATAAAAGAGAGTCTACGGGGTTTGCTTTGATATGATCCTCAGAGAGTGTGTGTCGCCACGTACAAGGCGGATGGTGTGTTTGCTGTGTGTGTTTTCTCTGCAGACTCTGTGTGTTGCAGCCTGCCTGCAGTGATAAGCAGCTGATGAAAGCCAGAGAGAGAGTGCATTACCTGAGCCTGCTGTGTGTTGTTGGATGAGGGGAGTGGGTTGGAGACCATTGGTCCAAAGATATCCAGTTCATCACCAATTGGTGCAGCACCCCCTGAGCCCTTCCCACCCCCCTCTGGAGCATCTAAGAGAGAAACAGAGATAGAAAGAGATGTGCAGTATCTCCCAAAAATATTTGACAGAAGCAAACAGATCAAGAATAAAAGCAACTCTAACAACTTCTAAAAACTAATAAAACTTGGGGCTAGATGTCTAAGTGAGGTATATACACAACAATCATGCATATGCTTGTTTTTTGTTTTAAAAATCCTCACATAAATTGGTATTTATAAAGAAAGAATGTGTGGCAACAATCTACATATGCACAGGCTATTTTTAGAGTATGCCCAGCCTGCTCTGACATTAAATGAACTATATTAAATAACAAAATGCCAAAACAAAATGGCATCTTTTTTTAATGAGGACACCACAAGCACACTTGTCAAGTAAAAATTTCACTAAATAGTTTGATATGTGGCACATAATTAACACAAATACACAAAGATATATATATTTGTCTCTAATAGGACAGAAAGCTGCATCCAAGGACAGTTTTCAGTCTGGAACGATTGTGTTTTACTGTTTAGTCTCATGTCCTTTAGCATCTTTGCTTTGAATTAACCGCCTTCTGTAAAAGCATCTTTTGGCTAACATGGCTGACATCATTATCTGGCTGAGACATCCACTTTGCTGCTTGAACTAGGAGTTGCTTGCATTCACACTCTGCAGATTTTGATGCCATCAGTAAATACAAATTCACCTTAACCAGTAATCTCTGGGTCTGAAAATGAAGCTAATAAGACACAGTTAAAAACTGCAACATGATTTTTAACATTAACAACTTGTTAAATTCTCACAACTTCACAACAGAATTAAGTTGTTTATAGGCTGAAACAAAAACTGGTCTTTTTGCTCAGAGTCACATCCTACCGGCTGTAGGTCAGGTTCTGTTCTCTGCACAAACAAATGATGCTTGCCTATTGTTCAAGCTCACCCTCCTGTTATGGTTCTTAACCCTGGTGATGGATTAAGAGGTATAGAAGGCTCTTAACTGGTATCTGCTCCTTTGTGCAAGGAGGAACAGGATACGCACTACCAGAGCTACAAAATGACCTCCAGCAGGCCACTGGTGTGAATGTCTCTAACCAAACAATCAGAAAGAGACTTCATGAGGGTGGTCTGAGGGCCCGACATCCTCTACCCTGATTGGCATTTGCCATAGAATATCAGAATAAGCAGGTCCACCACTCATGGCTTGTGCTTTTCACAGATGAGAGCAGGTTAACCCTGACCACAAGTGAAAAGGTCTGCCTGAGCTAGCTCCTTCAGTAGCTAGATATGTTGCAAAAATTGTTCTTCTTTTGCCCTGAAATGGTCTGAAGAAGATGTGGAGAACATTATGCTGTCGGTAACATTGTTCAGCATGATTGCTGTTTGGTGGTCTGGGGTGGCATATCCACGGAGGGATGCAGAGATCTCTCGAGGCTAGGCAACAGCACCCTGACAGGCATTGGGTATTGGGATGAAATCCTCAGACCCAACATGACGCCATGCTTGTGCGGTGCATGCTTGTCCTCCTGGTGCACGACAATGGTAAATGGCCTGTATTTGTATAGCGCTTTTCTAGTCCCTAAGGACCCCAAAGCGCTTTACACAACCAGTCATCCACCCATTCACACACACATTCACACACTGGTGATGGCAAGCTACATTGTAGCCACAGCCACCCTGGGGCGCACTGACAGAGGCGAGGCTGCCGGACACTGGCGCCACCGGGCCCTCTGACCACCACCAGTAGGCAACGGGTGAAGTGTCTTGCCCAAGGACACAACGACCGAGACTGTCCGAGCCGGGGCTCGAACCGGCAACCTTCCGATTACAAGGCGAACTCCCAACTCTTGAGCCACAATGGCCAGCCTAATTTGGCAAGAGTATGTCGACAGTTTCTAGAGGCTGAAGGAATTGATACCACTGACTGTGCCCCACACTTGCCTGATCTCAATCCAAAAGAACACCTCAGGGTCATCATGTTTCGGTCCAGCTGCCAGGTTGTACCTCAGTTGCTGAATTACTACAATGAAAGTCTGGCAGAATGGACTAGCCTGATGCTTCAATTGTTCAATCTGATTTTCAGGGTGTCTCTGAATTCAGCCCTCCGTATGTTGATACTTTTCACTTTAAAATTACCATGCTTTTTCATTTGAACATGCTCAAGACAACTTTGATAAACGCAATCCTTCAGTAGCTAGCTCTGTTGCAAAAATTCTTCTTTTGCCCTTGGAGCACTACTAGAAAATTAATTTGCTGTAAGTGCAAATATTTTTGACCTTGTGTTTTTATTAATGTTTAGATTAACAAAAGTATAGAGTACAAATTAATGATCAAAACCAGACTCTGACAATGTTTATCAGCATTGTGTGTATATGACAATGACTGAATTAGCTGTGACTAGGGCTGCCACGATTAGTCGACTAGTTACGATTACGTCGACTATCAAAATCGTCGACGACTAATTTAATAGTCGACGCGTCGTTTGAAGCTTTGTAAGATCCCAAAAGACGAAGGAATAAGTAGTAGGATTTAAGAGTGTAATAACGGACTGAAACAGAAGATGGCAGCACTGCATGTACAAGGATGCCAGCTGCCGTTAAACCCCGAAGAAGAAGAAGCAGTGTCCGGTATCGTCGCTGTGTCCAAATTCGGGAACCGCATCCTCCTGTGCCCGCATTTGTAGGCCAATTACGTTACAGCGACACGACGAAGACTGTCCAAATTCAAAGACTCCGACAAATGCGGCCGACAAACGCGCCCTTTATTTCCTCAGATTTAAAGGATGGGTCGGGTGTATACTTCATGGCCCAACCTATCCCAGAATTCATAGCGCGGTCCAGCGTGGCCCTGCTCAGTTTCCAACAATGGCAGCAGCTAGTTAGTTTTAATATTACTCTTATTATTCTTCCTGGGTCACAAAATAAACATTTAACATATTTTCAGGCGAGAATGTAACTGTGTAAACTTCAAATATCTGCTTGGTTTATCAAGACACCACATATTTTCAAAAGCGCTCTGACGTTTTTCGGAGACGTCTGTTACCCACCAGCTCGACAGCTAGTCGGGGTTCAAGGCTCACTAGAGCCGGTGAGAACACCGGACTCCCGGCAAATCGTTTTCAAACCCACCGCCGTCTTTCGCTACTCAGGTTAAACATGATATATAAGTCACTTAGATAACTTAAAAATGTTATTGTTCGGCTTTTTTCAGTATTTTATTTGTTCCTGAGTAAATCGGTTTGGCTGAGATTAAAGTTATAGTTTTTACACAGCTGAATAAACGTCAAGCAGACAACCGATTATCAGAAGTGTGAGACGCTCGAGAATATACTCCGGTATCCTGTTATATTTTAGATAGCAAGGAGCAGACGGCTGAGTTTATTAAACTTCACCGAAACAATCTGCAAATTTCATTAAAATTTAATAAACTATCATCTTGTCTTTATTTTTAGTTAGCACATACCTTAAACACTTAAAGCTGTAAGCTAATGACAGTTATATAAGAGCAGATGCATGCTGGTGCAATAAGCTGTACGTTTTACGTCCAATGGACGCATGATCTGATTAGTCGACTAATCGCAAAAATAATCTGTGACTAGTCGACTATCAAAATAATTGTTTGTTGCAGCCCTAGCTGTGACAGGACACCTACTGTACAAACAAAACACAAATCAAGAATGACTCCAGTAAGGTCGAGGGGAAAACAGAACATTTTGAGCTCCAGACACTAAATTTTCTGCCTTCTGGTGAAATTTTAACACCAATTTGTACTTTTTCTGAATCAATTTATGTTCGAAGTATTTATGTCTTGGAAAATTTCTTTCATCCCATCTCCCTCTACTCTATCCTTTCCCCTCACCCTCAACCAATCACAGCTAATGGCCATCTCTGCTTTAGCCTGGTTTTGCCAGAGTTTTCTTCCTCTTAAAAGGGAGTTTTTCCTTCCACTGATGCCAAGGTCTTGTTGTAGGGGGTTGTTTACTTGTTGGGGTATATTGTAGAGTCTCTAACCTAGAGTATAAAACTTAAAAAACAACAACAACAACAAAAACCCACCCATTGGCTTGGTCTACATCTCGGGCAGGCGGTTTGAGAGAAGAGTGAAAGAGGTCATCTACGTCCACTGTGAACGGCCATCGTTGAACAGAGGGGGTGGTTTAAGACACCAACTGCCTGCCATCTATAATCCAGTTTTGAGATCCCGTCCCAGCACCTCAACCCCCACTCATGTCTTGCATCAGGTGATATCAATAGGTCACATGATAGGGTGAGGCAAGGTCTCACAATGGTTTCACCCTAAACCTCTGCTGATAATGACTCACGCCTTTCGTCACACCTTGGCTCATGTGATGAGGCATGTGATCAATAGTGGGTGAACGACCTTCTTAAGGGACAACTCCCACTAAGATTAAAATACAGGACTGTACAGCATTTAGTTTTAGAACTGAAGAAGCTTCTTGGATGAGAGGCGAAACGTCTTCAAGAGACTTAAAGAAGTCCAGTCGCTTTCTTTCCAAGCTCCTTAAACTACCATGACCGGGATGACTGAGAACCTACACAGACACCAACTGGCTTCCTCGAGTACAGATACTGGATGTCAATATGGCTCTTTCCTTATGGCTCCATTGCTGTCAGCCCACCTGCTCCTGCACGTACTGTAGCAGCATGTGTTCTAATTATTCGGGAGGTCTTGTCTCTGCTTGTCTCCAACTTTGGTGGTATATGATGCAACCCCCTCCCCCCCAAAAAAACAAAACAAAAAACCCCACAACAACAACAAAAAAAACAAGAGCATAGCAAGCTGCACAAGCCAGATGGATGACAGCTGTGGTTTTCGGAAAGTTTTGGAAAGCCAAGAAGACAATGTAATAACCACTAAATATGAATCCTCCCATTATCGTGACAGGTTGATCCACTGAAAATACATCACTCACCATTTCTTCAGTCAGAGACTGAAGACTGGTAGCCTAATTGGATTCAAGTCAAACACAACTTTCCAGACATAAAGAACATCGAGTATGACTGTTCTGAACCCTGGTATCAAACATTTGACAAATTCATCAAAAATTCAGGATCTGAAAACAAACTATCACGATGAGCACAGAGTAAACAAACTTTTATTTTTGGTTCCTCCGTTTGTCATAGGTCTGCTGCATTCATACAAAATGCAGGTTTCCCGAATGCATTCACACTTGTTACAGGACAGTTGCCAAAAATAAGCAAGCACAGATCCTCGATTATCCACCTTCAAAGCTGAACCGCCACAGAACTTCAAGCCTTTGGTGCATTTAGATTATATTCTAAGTTTATCTTGGAGTTTTGTTGAAGACAGTATCATTGCAGAAAAACCATCCAGAATGAGCAGTCCCCATGGTGCTGAAGGGAGAAAAACAAAGTACACTATGTACTGCTGTCATTTAACAGACAAGAGTGAGAGAGAGGGAGATAAAGAGAGAGAGAGAGCGTGATAAATAGAAAAGAGGGAGTCAACTGGCTGTGTGTGTGTGTGTGTGTGTGTGTGTGTGTGTGTGTGTGTGTGTGTGTGTGTGTGTGTGTGTGTAAGAGAGAGAGCTCGCAGCGGAGGTCATTTATATAACCACAGTGATGAGACATCTATAATTTAGCCCTTTTAAAGTGTGAACAAGTCTGAGCTCTTTTAGCCAGACAGCACAGTACAAGGAAAAGCATTTACCGCAAGAAGGCCAGAAAGATGGGTTCGACATCCTTTTGAAGCCACTTATTAAACCTCATTTTCAAATGAATGCTTTGTGACGTCCCAATATTTAAGCTAGCGATTTTGCCCTTTATGTATTTTACGATCCTTGCGTGTCATTTATGAGCCTGGCTTTGGCTTTCACTGTTAAATCACTTCCAACTTTAAAAAAAGAAAAAAGAAAGATGAATTTGCATAAAGAATAACATCGATCATAATTATGATAACTGCTTTATGGTCTGATGACAGTGACAGATACAAGTCAGACACTGAGGCAGAAGGGAGAAAAATAAAGATGTGACCCTCCTACCAGTCTGAGCCCACCCCTCCATTACCAAAATTTCATTCAGCCATTGCCATGGAAATGAGCTGCAGGGAGAATAGGGCTCATCATCACTGCCATGTCAGGCACTGCGCCCGCCATCCCTTATTATGGGATGGAGCCGCTTCTTGAGAGCACTCTCAACTTCACCATGGAAACAGACCAATAGTTTAGGCAGGGGGTGTGTTTCATAATCACTCGGGACCCCTTTGCTCTCACTCTCTCTCACACACAGTCTCATTCAGCATGGGAGAGCTGTCACATTAAGGTCAGCACCACATGTGGTAAAATATCTGACTTGATTAAGCTTCGAATTTATTTTTAATGCAATAACCTGATGAGACATATATTTATGACAAAACGTTCTGATGGTTTTACCCCATTGGTCAAAAGACCAGATGACTTTACTTCTTTGCAATTGTTAGTTATTCACCAACATCTTAATGCAGCCATGAAGGCAGAGATATGCAAATTCAACCCACTTTCTTCCTCAAAACACAAGTCCCAACTAGGGCATGAAATTAAGTTTTCCCCACTTCCCCTTTAAGTGACTCTGGGAGTCCAGAAAAGAGAGCACGAGCCCGGCTGGTGACCACAGCCATTAGCTGCTGTTAGGAAGAGTCATTACAGAGAGGCGAGAGTGGAAAACGGACATGGAAGGAGCGACTGCAGTTGCAATGTGTTTGTTAGAAGATAAAGGAAGAGCGAGAAACCACCTCCTCCCATGTCTCCACTGATGTCAAAGGGTGAAGAGAAAATATTTATTACCTGCTGATGCTGGTGTTGTGAAGCAACTTCTCCAAAGAATATTTATCAATGTGCAAAGTGAGGATGTGCTGCAGTCAAAGGACTCAGAGTAACCAGTTCACCACTATCTCTGGGTTCCTATTTTCCCCCAGTCACATTTATGTAATGTGCAAAAGTCTTGAGCCACACCTCAATTTTTTTTCCATGTTTTCATCCTTGTCCTTTTTAGAAAAGCTCTTGAGAAGTAAGCATTCAATAGTCTAAGTTTAAGGTTTTCACCCATTTTCAGTGCAGTGCTTGTACCTGATGATTTTCAGTTGATTGTTGTTTGTTAAGCGATTACAGGCCAACAGTAACTATAACGTGGCAGTTGCTCGTATTAAACATACAAGCAATCCATGTGAGTTTAAGCACTTCAGACGGCTCTAAACGTTCATTTTATTTTCTACTGTGCCAAAAGTAGGGGATGTCATTAAATAGACCCACATTTCCAACTACATATTTAACATCTTGGACTGCTACTACTATAATATAAACAAGCCACAGCTATGAGCTTAGAGCGCTCCCATCTTACTGACTCCATACAGAGCCGAGAATAGTAAAAAAATAAATAAATAAAAATTGGATGAAATGAAAATAAATTTAATAATTCCACTATTGTGTGAAAAAAAGAAAAGAAAAAAACCCCAAGTTGGTTGGTTTGGGGTTGCATGGCTTACACACCACTGCAATAAATTCTGGTTCCACAAATTTTTACTTTATTTTTCGACTGTCAAAAAGATGATCATGCTGCTTTCTTATTGAGCTCATAGCTGATGGCCAGGTGTAACAACTCTGTGACAGGCCCTGGGGGCAGATATTCTTTTGGGCTCTTACTGCCACATTGAACCAGAGCAAACAACATTCTCTCTCTCTCTCTCACACACACACATTGTAAGTGTAAAAAATATGGAATAATATTTTTGGAATAATTAGTAATGTTTTAAATAGCACCATGGACAACAACCGCAGTCTGAGGTTGGGGGAATGGACAAATTTATCTAGCATAAGCATATGCTATAACACCATTATAGTATTATATAATATTACTCATACCATCTTATTCAACCAAGCTACCCCAAGCATAAAACAGATTTAGCTTCGCTAAAGTAACATAAAGACACTTGTAATGTTGCAAAGCACCAAACAAATGAGAGAAGCCCATTAACCACAGGTCCTCAGAGACTGACTGGATGGGTGACTGTATAACAGGCACACTCATTTATAGAAATTCTCACTCAGCAATTGTTTCAAGAGTACCAGCTTCTACATTTATCACTCACACATATTACAGCATGAATGCATATTTTCAACATTAAAGTGGCATCAATGTTTCAATCCTTCACAAAAACAAACCCCTCACTCATCAGACCATCATCTCAAATCCAGTCTTCATCCTGTTATCCTCTCTCCTTTAAGTACCACTCTTTTGCTTTGCTTGCTAAACATAATGTAAAATGTCTGCACTCTCAAACTCACCAAAAAACTAACTGCTGCACTGTTAGCGTCAACAAGTATGCAGGCACTTTGCACACATGACAGGGAGGTCAGGTCAGCAAGGTCAGGAAGTGCAAATTTCCCAGAATGCACCTAGTTTTTAAGGCAAAAGTGTTGAAGGCTCTTTTAGACAGTTAAATTTAAAATCACAAAGAAAATATCTGCCGAGCTGAACTTCATCTAAGAAAATGTATATAGAATCACAAATTAAATACACAGTGGAACTTTTACACCTTGTCCACTTTATGCTGTGAACATGAGCACCCACTACATGAGGTTTGACAGTGATTTTGACTGGCCCCTCCTTCTTGCAGGGTCCTGTGGTGTTGCCCCAGCAGCCCAGTCAGACTTTTGAGCTGATGGCGTGGTTACCTGAACTGTGTAGCAAGTGTTCTTAAAACTGTGTTCATTCTGAGGGTGGAACCATCGGTATCCTTGCATCTGTCCGCTGCCAGCCACAAACTCTTCAAAGTTTGTGTTTTTCCCCCTTCTGATCAAATGAACCTTTCTGCACCATCTCTTCAAAGTCCTTCAACATTTATCAAGAACATCATTCTACATACTAATCTGTCAAACAGCCTCGGCCCTTGGTTTTTATCAATTTCGTTAAATGTCCGAAGCTTTCCATTGAGATTCTCTTCCATGATCACAAAGCTCTGAATGTCATGCTCTACCCCACAGGTTCAGTGTCACAGTACAATATCATGTTATACTGCCAATGGAAGACAAGATACCGTAGGCATAAAAAGATACAATACTCAGAGCAATCATCTCGCCAAACCACAATGACTGGGATTAAGGGAAGATGGAAGAAACATTCCTCACACCACTAAACGACCACCTCCAGACCAGAGCGTTGATGCACGGCAGGCTAGTCGATGCATTCATGCTGCTGATTGCACACGCTGAGTCTACCATCTGCAACCTCAGCGAAAATGGAAATTCATCAGACCAAACTATATTTTTCCAGTTACCCTAAGCCCATCACAGCCTCAGATATATTTTCATGGTTCACAGGAGTGGAACCCATTGTGGTCTTCTGCTGGTGCAACCGATCCACCTTAAGGCTGAATATATTTTTGAGTGTTAGAAGGTTTTTCTGCTGAGCACGGTAGAAAAGGGTAGATATCCAAGTTAGAATAATCTTTCTGTCAACTCCAACCAATCTGGACATTGTGCTCTGATCTTTCACTCTGATCTATCCACTCCTAGTACTGTGATAGTAAAAAGGCCAGAAGAGCAGCATCTTCATGAATCCCCCCCCCCCCCCCCAAAAAAAAACCCCAAAACAAAACAAACGTCTGGCGGTAACACAATTGGCTGATGGGTTTCAAAGTGTTTCCACAAATGAAAGCGATGAACAAAAAATTGCAGTCATTATTCAGCTGCTCAACAGTAAGACAAAACAAGATATGTATGTCAGATATAGATGGTTACAGCTGGGTAATTGCCAACATGTTAGCTATCACTATGCAATGCAAAGGTTAGTTATACTTCTGTGTTTAGTGCCCTTACAGTGCTAACGAGATTTGCTGCGTTAATGCGGTTATGGCATTAACGTCATTTTAACGAGATTAACGTTGACAGCACTAGTAATTTTGCATTATGCATACTATACTTATATCAAGGATCACTTGGATGATTAAGTGATAACGTTAGCAAACAAGACAACGTTAGTCAGCTGGGTGTAGCTTAGCTACCAGCGACAAATTGTCATGTTAGCTGATAAAGTAGTGGTCAGCTCAGTTACCAGCCTCAGGAGTTTGGATAAAATAGCTAACATTAGATATTAAGTGTTGTTGTTCATTTCCAGGCAAAGGTCCTGTTTGGCCAGATGGATTTACTTAGGTATAACAAATAGATATTATTAGATATTAAAAATAATTATTACTAACTTGCTTGACACCTGTTGCACAATCCTGCTACCTGTGGGTTCAGTCAGCACAAAGGTGAATAATCTGCTAGCAGTTTTTAATTTGCCCGTATGATGCACATACACACACAGAACCGAAAACAAAAAGCTGTGCACTTTGCCAAAGACTACCCAGCAAGGCAAAAAGCATCCAAACACTGAAAGCTTCGTATCAGCTCCACATGGCACTGCTGTCTGAACTACTCTGTCTCACCATTCCTCCTTCAGCTGAGTTCAGAGTACACTCCTATATTACTGAATATGTAAAAACCACTAAAGCAATTCACTAACAAATTTTATCTCATGTCATATTTGTTTGTTTCGTTGTTTTTACGTGGAGTTTTGTTGTCCTTTGTTGATGTTAGTGATTAGTGGACTCCATTTCTAAGGCAGTGTTAGCCAGTGCTGCTCATTTTTGATGCTGGAAGTAGAAAAGAGGCACTGAGGCGAGACGCACTTGAGCGTGAGGATCACGTCCTTTGAATTTTTGCAGAAAATGTGCCATGAGTTTTTTCACTCCACTAGCTGTTAGACACTTGAGAAGGTCAGGGAATGCCTCATTTTTAAGTTGCCTTACAATGTCTTCAGACAGTAGTTGATAAAATGAATTAGGTAACATTTTCTTAATGTACACAACACACACTAAATAAAAATAAAGAACAAAAAGGACACTCATCTGATCTCTAACACAGTTTATATACCAAACAGAATCAAACTGAACTGACGAAAACAGACACATAAACCAAAGCAGGTTCTTTGAAGGTTGCAGAGTAATGTAACCAGAGACATAGAGGGAAGGATAAACACAAGAGGCGGGGGGATGCTGAAGGCACACAGCCACATGTTTGACTTATTGATTATGTGTGAAATCTCATCCACTCTACATGGCTGTAAGGTGTGCAGCATTAGTTATTTATAGCAGGGTGACTACTCTCACGTTTCCACACTGCCGTCGGGAAATTTTCTGATCAATGCCATTTTCACCGACTCTCTTTCTGGCAGTGCAGCTTACCCTCACCTCGGTTCGACATAATATGGTCCGAGATCGGGGAAACACAGGGTGATTGCACATTACAAATTTATGGTGAAAACCCTAAAGCGACCCGGGCTGCCTCTTCTGCCTTGTTGCTGTTCAGGATTAAGGTCAACAAGCATGGAGCAAAAAGTCTGGCGGTTAATGGGCCAAGACGCACACTGTCTACCCAAAATGTCACAGGTTTGAATCCAGCTTGTGACCTTTTTTGAATGTCATATCCTTGATGCATTCAATCTTTCTGGCCATTGTGCTGTTGTGTTTGTCAGCAAAGCACACATGTCATTAAAATGCTTTCATGCTGGATATACACAATACCTCTCAACCACCTTGAAGCTGCAAGTCTGAGTATTTGTAAGACTGATAGTAAAAGAATTCCAGAGAGAATGTGGTGCATTTGAGCACATGATCTGATGGCAAATTATATCAGATATAAGAGGTTCTGATATAGGTCAGGAGATTTGGAGGCGTTTTATATTAGTTCCTGGGTGATTTGCCCAGTGGAAGCTGGACGGGGCAACTGGAGTGAATTAAAGGGCACCAAATCCCATGTTCTAATATATAGCTGTAATAGATGTGGAATCTGTAAAGGCAGAAACAAGTCAGTTGTCTGGATTTTGCCTGGCAGTTTTACCCACGGGCTTTGGCATAGAGCATTTGGGTCAAGAAATAGTATCAATCAAAAAAACTGCAGGACCCAACACAGTAAAGCAGATAGCAGTAAAGGTGGGTAAACGGACTCAATTAAATAAGTAAAATGTGAGTTTTTGAGAAGGGAATATTGGACTTTTTATAATAGCTATAGCTCATACTTGCTTTAAAAGTAGACTTTGAACAATATTTTAGGTTTATATATTCAATGTAATTTTATTTATAGTGCACCAAAATACAACAGCAAGGAGCCTCAAGGCGCTTTATACTGTAAAGTAAAGAACCTACAATAATACAGAGGAAATAAACAACAATCAAAGATGCCTCTAGGAGCAAGCACTTTTGCAACAGTGGGAAGGAAAAACTCCCTTTCAACAGGAAGAAACCTCCAGCAGAACCAGGGTCTGAGAGTGACATAGTCTGGAAGACAGGCAGAATACTAACTAATGATTAAGTGTTGTGTAAGCACAGAGTGAAAAGAGGTGAGTGAAGAAGAAGCACTGAGTGCATGATGGGAAGCCCCCAGCAGTCTAGGCTTATTGCAGCATAACTAAGAGAGGACTGAAGGTCACCTGATCCAGCCCTAACTATAAGCTTTATCAAAAACGAAAGAAATATATGAGGAGGATTACTTGCACATATGCTGATCTTGTTATCAAAACTGCTCAGACAGTAAGGAAAGTAAGGAAAAGCAGAAAAGTCTTCCTTCCTAAGTCTAAGGTGAAACCAAAAAAGCAAAGTAAGATTTTTCCTCCTATTAATACAGTGCATTCTTAATTATTGTTGAATTCCTTTTGAGTGTAATTGAAGCAGTCCTACCTATAATTGATATGGTGTTTGGATTTTATTTGTCTGCACAGATCATTGACTTTTTTTTTAAAAAACACACGACACTTGAAAGAAGATGGTGCTTTGCCATATTTATTTTGAAGATCTGATCCCAATCATGTGATCGTTTTGTTCCTTTTCCTGTTCAACTGTTGGTCACCATCTGATTTCACTGATCTTTATCCTATTACTCAAACTGCTACTTTTATAGAAATATTTTAAAATATTAAATTACTTTAAAGACTTTCCCCATTTTTCACAACATTTTTGCAACTCTTTGACGTCACAAAAATAAATAAATAAAAAAATTAGCCTGGATGCACTCTCACTTTTCTTAATCATTTCATGACCTCCCAGAATTATCTTGTAATCCTCCAGAAACTGGTCCAAAAACCCAATGCAGTGAACTACTGAACTTAACCTGACAACTATACTTCAGTTTTCTGAGAATACCACAGTTTATGAAATGCTATTCCCGCATCCATTCATCCATCCACCCATTTTTTGACACGTATCTGGATTTGGATCACGGAGACAACAGTCCAAGCTAAGAAACCCAGACTTTCCTTACCCCAGTCACCTCCTGCAGCTCATCCGGGAGGACACAGAAATGTTCCCAAGCCAGCTGACAGATATAATCTCTCTACTGAGTCCTGGGTCAGCCCTAGGGCATCCTCCCAGTAGGACTTGCTAGGAATACCTAGGAGACATCAAGGAGGCATCCTAGTCAAGTGCCTGAACCACCTCAACTGGCTCCTTTCGATGTGGAGGACCTGCGGCTCTACTCCGAGCCCCTCTCAAATGACCGAGCTCCTCACCCCATCTATAAACTCATTTCAACCGCTTGTCTCTGCGACCTCATTCTGTCTGTCACTACCCAGAGTTTCTGACCAACCAATCCATCACTCGATCTCATGGTCCACTCTCCCCTCACTTGTGAACAAGACCCAGAGACACTCAAACTCCTCCACTTGGGGCAGCAACTCATCCCTCACCCAGAGTGGGCACTCCAGCCTTTTCACCACCACAGTGGAGTCATATCAGCCCTTGAAAGTCTGACATGAGTGCTGACTTTCAAGGGCTTTAATGAAAGCATTAGGAATTACACCCACTGTTATACATACTTCCCCATTTTCAGAGGCTAAACCATAAATGGACCGAATAATATAATTTTAAATATAAGGACTCTTTGTAATATACGGATGAAAATCTTTTGTAGTCAATGACTGCCTAAAGTCTAGAACCCAAGGACATCACCACCAAACCACCAGCAGAGACACAAAGCAAGAAAAAGAAACACAAGCAGAAAGTTGCTGAACTAAAAACAGGGACACAACCGCAATTTCTCTGAGACAGATCTCAAAGCGAAGGATGTAAAGACTGTATCACAAAATACCAACAACACAGACGTTTTACTTGCAATGAATTACTTCCACTGTATGGTGGTACTGATACCACTATACTAACCAAGCTAACAGCATATTATAAGTCGTGAACACTTATGTACATGCTACATCATATTTTTTTCTTTGTTTTAACAAATTTGTAAGAATTTCATGCAAACACTTCTGAACTTTTTCACTATTGGGTATTGTGAAAAATAAATATAATCCATTTTGGAAGAAGTCTGTGGAACAACTGGAGTGCTGTGAATACTTTTTGGATACGCTGTGAGTCCACTTGTACATTTCAGTGCATCTCTGATGCTCACTTCTAGTCTGGAAAGTGGTTATTTGCTTCCATTAGGAGCTCCTGAGTGTTCTTCTTGTAGTTTACCTTGTTCAGCCAGGACTTCACATCCTTATTCTTCTGTGACTGTGAAGCCTTTAATGCCCTTGTACATTTTTTAATGTTATGGCCTAAAATGTAACAGTCCAAAAATGTGTCTAGATTATCCCCCCTTCTAAATTCAAACTATAGCTTTGTGGCTTTTACATGTTTCAAGTTCCTGTTTCTGAGGTTGTTGAGTGCTTTATATAAACCCTTCCCAGTTGCTAAACATTACTGGAATATCACAACTTCCCTGGTCTTTAAAACATGTGTAAATATAGTAGCTATATAGTATCTAATATTTTTAACATTTACTTTTTTTACTTGTTAAATCATAACTGGCTTTTTTTGTTAACACTTGTATCATTTGTGAATTTATTATTTTCTCTGTTGGTTATATACTACACCACAGGTGTTAGTAGATTGCTACCCACAGTAGGCATTTAAGTCAGACCGATTGTTTGTCAGACCCCGAGCGCTTTAGAGTCGATACGTGTTTGTTGTTTGCCAATATCAAGGCTTAAAGCAGGGACAAATTCTGTGCCCCAAATATATTTTGGACATGAATCGAAACTGCTTGTGATTAGACAACAAACAAAACACCAATGGAAGAGACATGTAGAGGAGTTTCAGAATTAGTTTTCTGTCTCTTGCTAAATGTTTATGCTTCAATTTGTATCTTTTCTGCATCAACAGATAGTGGAAATGTCTCTATTTACATAAAAGAAAGAGAAAGTGAAGCAGAATGCAGGAAGGATGAGACAAATATTTATTTTTCTGTAGGATACATTTTCTCACGATATAATCCCAGCTGAGCCAACACATCGCTTATTTGAACAAGTAACCTCTTTAATAATGCGTGTGTGGCTTTATGTCATAGTAAATTGATTTGTTTTCAATAATTTATCCACTTCTGGAGTTCAGAGAGATTTCTGTTAATGTCCAAAACTTTAGACATCTCTGTGTTTGGCGTGATTTTGAAGAGTCTTCATTACGTTATTAAGAATGAGAGAAATCTTGAAGGACATGCGAGGGCCTTAAGATTACTTAGACACCAAGCAACAAAACTTATGTGGGACTCAGACGTCAAATATTGTAATGTTGTATCTGCTGATCCTTCTGCCATCTCTCTCTTCCATGGTTATGAATCTGCATGTAAAAGGGGAAGGGATGCTGCACCACTAAGGGCAACATGTTCCCACTTCTTTGATGTATTTCTGTATAAGATGCTAAACTGGTAACACAAGCGCAATGAATGATGGCCATCGCACAAATCATGACCCATTTCAGAAACACAATGTGATCATTGCCAAATGTAAATCCTCACATTTATATTACATGAAAGGACCGTCCACAGAAAATGCATCACTCGCTGGTTCCTCAGTCTGATACAATTAGGCTGCCGGATTTCAAGTCAAACACAACTTTCAAAGCTTCAAAGAAGCTTTACTCTTTGATGCTTGTTTTTGACGCGTGTGGTTTCTTAACAGCAATATGCAATGTAATGAGTCTACTGATGTGAAACAATCGACTAACTAGCCCATTAGATCACGATGATGATGTGAAAACAAAGAGAAGATCCCTGCTTCAGTGCATTTTTTTCAAATTACTGCAAACTTTTTTACACCACAACATACACTTTTTTCAAAATCTTTTTTTTTTTCAAATGAAATGTAGTGTTCCAGGCTAGATTCACACATATACAAGCAGATGTTTTCTATGGGAGAGTTAAAAAAGAGAAGCAAGAATATTTACCACAGGCATAATTATACATAGTCATATATTGTCCTATAATGATCTAAAACACCAGAACTCTCAAGAATTTTAACCCCTGTGTTCAGCTGATGACTCAGTCGAGGATATCTATTTCCTGTGGTTACCACTCACATCACAAAATATCCAGTAAAACCTGCTCCATTTTACTTTGTCTTACATGCTTGACATCTGCATCGGGTACATCAGTGTGTAGACTGTTCAATGGTTTTACCTGTAGGCTTACATGGCTGAAGTCACTGATAGTATACCATCTGGCTGTTAATGCACTAAGTCATCAAAATGTAATGAAAGCCCTCTCTGCATGATCCAAATAAAGCCTGATGGCATGAAGCCTCCCTCTGATAATGTCAGACATTACTTAACCTCCAATCATTGCTATATCAATCAAAAAATATTATAACATCTTCCAACTTAAGTGGTTTAACAAACATGTCAGAGGCATTAGGCAGACATTTAAATACAGTTTGACAAGTCAGCATATAGCCTAAGGTTAATTATCCTGTAAGCTGTAAGAAGGCTGTCCATGGCTTACCCAGACCCAGCAGGTCCACGGCTGGCTCTGTGCCTTTCTTAGGACTGCCTCTGTACTCTGCCTGTTAAGGACAACAAAGAGAAAAGAGAAAAAAATATATAATAATGATATAAAAACATAATATTTGATTTGTTCAAGCAGGGTATTTGATCAAAATTATAACATTACTAGACTGTAGATGATAATTACATCCATAGAGACTAGACCTTTTACCATTCTGTATAACAATCCAATATTGATCCTTATTAAAAATACTAGATTGGATCATCAATGAGAGCAACTGGCCCTAAGATGAGTAATCTCCTTTTAATGCAGCTATAGTCTGCAAACCTTTTCTACTGCAAATTTGTCAGGATGACTTTTAGTTAATCATATCCTCATTATATGGGCCATCAAGTACATTCTGTGACTTCCACAGCAGAACCAAGAAGTTGGCATTTTGAGTCACCCTACTAACATGACCTCAAAAATTCTATTACATTTGATTTCAGTGGAGAGTATGATTTCATCTATGGATCCTGAGGCAATTTTGACTGCTACGACACTACATGAAGTGTTTGATGCTTTAATGCCTTACTAGCCTGCATATATGCACAGGGGTGATGTAATGTACACTCCTGCTGGCAGGATCAGTTGCTAAATGTTGTGTTTCACAAAGTGAAGCAGTGAATCAGCAAAAGAAAGGAATTAATCCCAACTTTAGAGAATAAGGTTTGTGGTGCAGCTCAACATGTATTATATTGAGATATGTTTTAGGAATTTATCCTACAATCACTGAACTTAATGGGAGAGAAACAACTGTCAGAACGCATTTTCCTACAGAATTACTTGGTATCTGTGGCAGCAGAGTCAGGTTTTGTTAGCTGTTGGGTTTTGGTTTAGACAGATGTTAAATATTCAGGAACTAGAGGATGTTACCTTTCAAATAATGTCCTAAAAACTTCCTTTAAAAGCCTTCAATTCATCCAAAATGCTCTAGAGTGTACTGACAGGTACTAAAAAGAAATTACATATTTCCCCGATACTGGCTTCTCTTCATTGGCTCGCTGTGAAATCCAGAATCGAATTTAAAATCATTCTCCTCATATATAAGGTCTTAAATAATTAGCCCCCATCTTATCTTACATACCATTGTACTGTATCACCCCAATAGAGCACTTTGCTCTCAGTCTGCTGGCTTACTTGTAGGGGTAGAATGGCAGACAGCATAAGTAAGTATTCTAGTGTCATGCGAGGCCATCTTTCCGACTTCTAAAGCCTGGCCAAAGTTGGGTCATTGTAAACAGGACAAAGATCCCAGGCATGATGCATGCTCAGTCATCCAAGTAAGGAAATTCCAATATGGAGACTGAGGAAGTGACTTGAATGAGAGACAAAAATGTTTCTCCCACTAAAGAATCAACGTTCTGGAATACAAAGAAAGTTGATTTTTGGCACCAAGGCTCAGGAAATACAGGTTATACACTATTTGAAAGGCTCTTGGTCCAATCCCCTGGCTGCTCCAGTGTGTATGCCAAAGTACCCTTCAGCAAGATACTGAACCCCAAGTTGCTCTCTGATGTGCACATCAGAGTATGAGTGGGTGAATGTTAGATGTTAGTGCTGGTATGAATAGGTGTCAATGGGTGAATGAGGGATGCTGTATAAAGCACTTTGAGTAGTCGAGTAGAGTAGAAAAGCACTGTGTAAGAACCAGGCCAAATACCATTATCTCCCACAGCAGCAATTCTACAACAAAAGAAAAAGAAAAGAATCAAGGTGTTGGGAAGTCTAAGCCAGGGGTCTCAAACTCCAGTCCTCGAGGCCCGGTATCCTGAAACTTTTCCATCTGTCCCTGTTGCAACACCTGAATAAAATTAGTAGGTCATTAGCTAACCCTACTCAAGTAAATTTAAGTAAATGCAAGTGTTTGGAAAAATGTACTTCTTAAAGTACTTTTATTACACCATGTTCATTCACTCATGAGCTGCTGTAACATGAATCAAATGGCTGAACTGCCACCTCAGCATGCAGTCAAGTTCTATAGTCTTGCTAACGACCTACTAATTGTATTCAGGTGTGTTGCAACAGGGACACATGGAAAAGTTTCAGAACACCGGCCCTCAAGGACTGGAGTTCGAAACCCCTGGTCTAAGCTATCTAATTATGGGCTGTTATTAGATTTTCATGTTCGTTTCTGCATTCTGGCTTAGTTTTTGTTAACTCAATAACAACAGTGTAACATGTTATATGTTGTTCATTTCAGGTTTTATTCGCTTAATTTTATGAGCTTGTAAAAAACTAGATATTTGTTATGTCCTAACATATAAAATCCTAGAACAGAGAAGACGAATTTTAACACAAGTTCTATTGGCCGTGATGATCGCCATGTCAACAAGATGTACAGCATCATTTTTGGCATAATGTTTCTCGCATCATCATTCCTTAAGCTCTTTCATGGCCTCTATTCAATCAGACTGCCATATTTTAGAAGTTTATCAGGGGTATACTACCTTGGTGATATTGGTTACTGATATGTAATCGTGCTAATTTAGCTTTAAACCTGATAAGTTGAGCAGAATTGGAAAGTAGTGCAGGTAGGAGAAGAAGACAAGGAAAGAGGCTAATGAAAGAACGACAGCAAGGAAGAGAAAGATGGGGGTTAAAGTTCAAGGAAGACACAAGAGTGAAGGGGTGTGGAGACAGACAGTGGAACATCGGAGAAAAAGAAGTGGTGAGAGAGAGAGAGTCTAAAAGGGTAATACGTGGGCCAAGAGAAATCTACAACACTGGTAACAAACCCAGTTGGCCCCCCAACAAAAGATCGATGGAGCACATTAGATTCTATGTTGTTCCAATCCAAGGCAATGAAAACAATTACCGTGTCCATGCCTAATCAGGAATGCATTGGCTGTAAATTGATGTGTGTTGGGACTGCAGCAAAGTGTGAACAGCAGCGCATGAACCGCAGAAGGAAGGAGCATCTCTGTACAGCAGCCAGAGGTTGGACTGTGCAATGCATTCTTATTGGGAAACAGTAAAGGACCATTCTAGGGAATTTTTAAGGAAAAGCAATAACAAAACTAAGGTTGAGGAATACTTATTAGTAAGATTCACTTAAGTTCGTAGCCAATAACTGCATGATAAATTTCTGTACAGTTAGAAATGTTGAAAAATTCTATTAAAAAATCCCCTCCAGTTTATCTTATGAGATAAAACTTAAATCAATATAAAAGAATAAAGAGGGGATTGGGGAAGTGGGAGACAGCAAAGGGTGACAGAGTAAACAGAAAGAGAAAACACTGTAAATAATGGATTGAAAAAAGAAAAAACAATTCAAACCAAAAACCAAAATCTACGGTGGCCCTGAGAGGTCAAAGGCACTGCAACTTAAGAAAACGCCTGCAAAAGCTAACAAAACAGAAAGGCAGTTAAATAAAGCACAACAGGAGTGTTTGTGGGGCAACGTTAAAGTGACAGAAACTACAACATGAGAAGGATTCACTGAAACGATACATTGGTGTTGTGACAGAAAAAGATGCAGGTAATGTATGTTTTAATTGCATGAGTCACACAGTACTGTAGCTCCATGTTTGCTGTTAGCCGTTTACTGTTAGCTTGTCACTTTCGCAGCTGTTTTGGACCCAAAACATTCATTGTATTGTGTTTTTGGTGCAGTTTTTTAAAATTTCCAATACTTTTTATTTGTTGTGTTTAGTGTGCTTTTGCAGAGCTTTTCTTTCTTCTCATGTGGCATTTTGACCTCTCAAGGCCACCATTAATTAAATTCTCATCACTGTTGCAAATTTGTTAATTAGTTCATTTATTTATTTATTTATTTTAATCCACTAGAACTTAATATAAAGAAGACTCTTATGTCAAATTTAGCTCTGCAACATTTGGGAAAATGGTGAGGCAACTGGGATTCAGCATTTTTTAACAAAATGTAACACGCTTAATTAAAAGCTTGTTCAATCTGGTTCTCAGGATTTTTCTCGTGTTGATAAAATGCTTGTTTTGTGTGCTTTTAGGATTGCTAACAATGAACCCTCTAGTTGTTAAAGAGTATTATTTTTCCTCTGTTTTTGGCCATCTATAATCTTACATGAAATGTTGGTGATCAGCTTATGAAAGTGCTGTTTTAGTACTCTGTAAGCTTTACACACAGATTTTTCCTCCCTGATCACCTTCCTTAAACAGCAGCTGAAGCAGGTAAATATTATATAAAACCTGTATTTGGTGATTTGTAAAGAATGGAGTTTCAATAGCAAAATGGTTTTTGTTTCACGTGTTTTATTCACATATAAAACTCATCATTTGCTGAGACTGGGTAACTTTCCAGTAGCAGAGTATAGTTACACTTGATAATATAGCCCAATAACACTTGTTTATTCTTTAAATTAAGTGCTAATGGTATTCATCTTTACAACCTTGCTGGTTGATGATAATATTGGCTGAAATCCTGAATAATAATGGAACAACCTGCAGAATAAGAAGGTTTGTATAACATTTGTCTATTTTTATTCAAGAGTTGTAATGTAATTAATACACAATGTTTATTTTCTCATGTACTAGAGCAATGAATGAGATCTTTACACATGAGAAATTTGCAAATATGAAATAGCCACGTCTGCTTAACACAGGGGTCGGCAACCTGCGGCTCTTTAGTCTTTATACTGCAGCTCCGTGGTTTAGGAAAATAAATTGTAAAAGTATTTAGCTGAAGTGTATTTTATTTGTGTTAGTTCTTTTTTAACTTGTAGTTCTAAATTGGAAGATTATCATGATCTTGAAATATAAAAATAAAATTATATTTTATTATTTTTCATAGCTCAAACATAATAAAATGATTTTTTAAAATTATTTTTCGTCACTCAAAATAAGCGTCACACTTGCGGAAGCTGGTATACCTGCCGAAACGCCGTGCATTTATCGAGACTTTCAACCCCAGGTAGGCCAAGTATGGAGAAATGTAAAAAAAAGAAAAATATCTGAACAAAATTTAATGATGCCTGGGCAGATTTATTTGCATTTACTTCTGACGAGAGTGGCCTACCAGTATGCCTAATTTGTGTATTGTCGATCTTCGGATCCGCATACATATTTGAGCAGCTATTCCCCACCATGAATTATGATAAAAACAAAAACCGCTCACACCTCACAGACGGCAGCTTACAGTCCTGCGTAAAGATGAAAGTGACTTCGTACAGCCCCGGTCTGCAGACGCTGTGCGCAGAGGTTTAGGAGCAGAAGTCCCATTGTAAACATACCACGGCAGACCCGATGATGTTTGCATGAACACGCTTTACAGCTTCTCTTTATTGACCACTTTTCACACACGGTTGCTGTACACATGCAGCTGGCTTTAGCTTTTCAGCACACAGCCCGACACATAACACAACAGCAGAGAGAGCACAGACTTTAAGGCGGCGAGGCCTGATTGCGGATGACGCTCAGGTGCGACCACCTCTCCTGCAGCGGCACTGCAGGCCACGCCCCGCCATACACATTAACCAGGTAGAATAAATATTTATGTAGACCTTTTGCAAATATTTATTATTCACTTTTTTCCGATTATTTTTTAAAATTCAGGTCAAGGCTCTACACGCTCCGAAAGCCCAAAGGCGATATAAGGATCAGTTTTTGTTTGCTACATGGATAATTTAAGTTCAGCTTTTTAATTCATTTAAAAGAGACCTTAAGAGTTCAAAATGTGTTCATTACATAAATAAAATTTCATTTGCTTTGTAGCCTTTCATGGATTTCATAAGCAACACACTATAGTTGTTTATACAAAGCATAAAGGTAAAAAACAATGTGTGCAGTTTTATCTTCATTTTAGATGTCAAAAAGTATTTGCGGCTCCCTGTGTTTTCTTTTCCATGCAAACCGGGTCCAAATGGCTCTTTGGGTCTTAAAGGTTGCTGACCCCTGGCTTAACAGCATCAGTATGTTGTAGATTCAGTCAAGATCTAATATGATCTAAAATATTTTCTATCAAAGCTGTATATTATCAAATTTACATAGAAAAGCAGATCGAATTTTAGTCTTAAATTCTCTTAAGTCCATCACGGGCCTTTGCAAGAAGACAGCAACAAGTGAGCTTGTTGCTGTATGCCTGTCCATTTGATTTCAGAGCATGCAGAGTGTTACAGAATTGAGACTACATAACCTTTCAATGCTACATCCCACACAGCAGCTGTGAAACAGAGGAGAAATAAATAAGGAAATCCTAAATATCACTGTGGATGAAAAGCTTAAATTTTCTTCTGTATATTCGGAAGGATTTGGAAAGACATGCTGCCAAAATTTGTGGCCTAACGCTTGACAGTCACGCAGAGCATTCCTGCCCACAATCTGGTTATGGAGGAACGAGTATCCCTTGTAATTAGTTATCTGAGGTGACACAAAGTGATGCAGCTGACAGACGGCCAGCGACAGACTGTGACTGGCTGTCAGGGTCAGCTGCGTTTGAAGAGAGAATGTGGAATTGGAAGGGAGACGCCAATCGATAACCAGCCCCCCAAACAGGTGAATAGAGTCTTTACTTGATGGCGATGGCAGTTTGAATGAAATGCACCAAGCAAACTAAACTCTCTTATGGCTGCTGTCAAATCAGATCACCTGTCAAATACACACCAGTCAAAGCTACCATCTGACGGCTGTCACACGGAACGTCTGCGCTGGGGCGCAGCCTGCTGTAAGTTCCTCCCTGATGTACTCAACAGACAAGCCAAGTGACAGTGAAGCACTGCCTGCTGAGTCTAATCTACCTCCCTTTAACAAGAAGTTGCTGAATAAAAACAGACACAACATGTCAACGCAAGGTCCAGTTTAGCGGCTTCCTTGCAACTTTCGATCAAGCTGAGCGATGTTAAACAGCCAAAATGAAGCCACACACAACAAAAGAGTGATGTTATTCTCCTGGAAGAAGTCCTTTGTCCTGTGAGCATTGTGTACTGTAGCGCTGTCCTGTTGAAAAACCCATTCGTTACCACACAGACGAGGGATGCTCTCTGCAACATCTGGACGTAGCCTGCAGCTGTTTAACGAAGCTCCATTGTTCCATTGAAGGAAAAAGCACCCCAGACCATTGTGGCGCCCCCTCCACTGTGGCGCGTATAGAACATCTCAGGTGGGATCTGCTTGTCATGCCAGTAACGTTGGAAACCATCAGGACCATCAAGGTTAAGTTTTTTCTCATCAGAGAAGAAAACTTTCTTCCACCTTTCAGTGTCCCATGTTTGGTGCTCAACGTCCAAACGGTCAGTTCTGTGGTGTTCAAGGAGACGAGGTATTTGAAGACGTTTTTGTTTTTGAAGCCCTTGAGTGCCAGATGCCGTCTGATGGTTATGGGGCTGCAGTCGGCACCAGTAACGGCCTTAATTTGGGTCGGGGATCATCCAGTGTCTTGATGGACAGCCAATTGGTGAAATTTTTTTGGGTCTTCCACTTGACTTTTTGTTCCATAACCCTCAGGATCATTTAAGATATTCCAAATGACTGTCTTACTGCGTACCACCTCAGCAGTGATGTCGCGCTGCGAGAGACCCTGCTTATGGAGTTCAACAACCTGACCACGTTCAAAAAAGAAAATGTTTTTTTGCCTTTGCCATCAGATTGTCATGACAGTGTGACCACCTCACAGAAAATGACAATGAATCCACATTTTTGCACAGATTTGACCTTTCAAAGGCACGGGGTCCTAAACTTTTGATCAACTGTTTCAGTTTAAGAGTTGTTTTCAATAAATTGCACGCTCAAAAAAATGTTTTGTCTCACTCCAATTTCTTCTTGTTGCATGTTGAAGGTCTACTTGGAACATTGTTAAGATCCAACCATGCAAAATGTGATATTTTTGCCATTTTTTAAATGGTCTTAAACTTTTATCATGACTGTATTATGTATCCAAACAACCAGAATTTCTTGTAATTTTTTCAAGTGGGTTTGAACAATTATTAAAGACCAAAAAAGGTTTTTTTCAAATTTTCAGTCCCGTCCATTTGAGAGGAATTATTATTATTATTATTATTATTATTATTTTCTTTACTGTGAGCCACTCAACGCTGACCCAGTGTTGTGTCTACACATAACAGAAAACGTAGCCGAGAACCCATTTTGAACTGTATCTTTAGGCACTCTGTTACTAGCAGCTGTTGCCAAAAACACATAATTTTTTCCTATTTCTTCAGTTAAAGCTACAAAAAAGGCTGAGGTATGTCAAATTATACAAGAACTGGACTGAAGCTCAGTGGTAACAGGTTATGAATGAGTCCAAAATGTAACATTTTTCACACAAATCTTTAAATATGTATGAAGGTGGTCAGGAGAGAGGTACAACAGTAAGAGTCTACACACCCGTCTGTGAAAGCATGCTGGAGGCTCTGTCATGGTTTGGAGAGACAGTCAGTGGTGTGGGAACCTGCACTGAAACTGACGTAATTATGAACGCAGAAAACTGCCACCAGATTTTGAGCTACCGTGCAATACGATTTGGAAAGCATCTGATTGTCAAAAGCTTGATTTTTCCAGCAGTTATGTCTACAACACACTGCTAATGCAGTAAAAACATAGCTACATATACAGTCGCATAAATGATTTCAGTAATGCTTTCACCTTCTCAGAGCCTGACGTCAACATTATTGAAGCAGTGTGGGATCAGTTTGACGAGAACAGAACAAAAGGCAGAAACATCCAAAGAAGAGTCGGAGAATCATTCCAGAACTATATCTAACAAAATATAAAGAAATGAAGGTTGGCTCAAGACTTTTCTCACTACTTCACTGTAACATATATCTTATTTAATATAATATAGTGCATATGTATATAATTTCAAATATAAAATATAGATATATTATACTTTATAATATTTTTATAAAATATATATTATATAAACACCAATGACAACAAATGTGAAAGGAGACAAAAAGGGATGTATAAGGCAAAGACCTGGACATGATCTGGGAATGAGCTGCCAGAGACTGTGTATGAATATTCATTCACTCGTTGTCTGAAACTGGAGTTAACATTCTCCAGGTACATGCCGCGTTCAAATTACATCAAAGCGTGAAATAATGCTGTTATAGAAAGTGCTTGATGAGGCGATAAGCAGGAGTTGGAAAGCATACCTGGCATTTCCGCTTCTACGCTGAGCTTATATTAAGTGGACAACACAGGCTGACATCTCAAAGGGAAAACAGCAGATTGAACATGCACACAGAGGCATGACCTTTAGTATTTATGGATGTCTACCATCTTCAGCACAACAGGTCAAACAACGTGCAAGACAGAAAAAAAAGGGCGCTGCTGTCGGGGCCGCTGAATAACAATGCAATAATGTGCGAATAATGTGGTGTTCGCAATTATATTAAAAGGGCACACGATATAGTTTAGTTTAGTTTGAAATTAAAATGCTATAGAGATTACTATCCCACTGAACAATGCCTTAAACAGAAAGTTAAATCATCAAGTTTCATAAGCACTGAAAATATCTGACAGAACTACTACATATTTTGGAACAGATTAAATAAATATTGGGAAATAAGTGCAGACAATTAAATATGCAAAACACACCCTTTGCCTACACTGGTTTAACTGCTCGAGGAGCACGGCTCAAAACTCTACTACGCATGTGGAGGGTGTTTGGCTCCAAGCAGCATTTTAAACCTACTGAACCCATCTGTGTAAGAGCACAAACACAGGTCAGCTGTAAATGTTTACTAGTGTGCATGTAAGTGTAAGGGTGAGCATATGTTTGCTGTCAGTGGCTTTTTGGGAGCAAAAAGACATTTCTTCCTTTATTTTATTTATTTCACTTAAAAAAATGAGTGGACTCATTCTTGTGTAGCACTCGTCTACTCTACTTGAGCCCCCATTCATACAAGCACTTTCTTTTCCTACATCAAAGTGTTTTCTATCAAACATCCATACTCAGATGAACACATCCGAGAGCAATTTGGGGCCAAAATCTTGCCCGAGGACACTTTAACATGACAGGAGCAGCCAGAGATCAAACCGACGACCTTCAGGTTGGTAGATGACCTGCTACTGTCATGAGCAACAGCCACTCCTTGAAACAGTGCGTCCCCATGTCTGCCCATGGATTGTGGTCCTAAATATCTAACACAAACTATTCTTTACATACAGTGCAATGAAAAAGTATTTGCCTGATTTCGTTTGCATATTTGTCACACTACACCTCATTTTTCTCAACTTATGTTCAAAACTAGGCCTCTGACCTTGACCTTGAGGTCAAAGTAAATTATATTAGAAGATGTCTGCGATTTTTAAAAGATGCACATGTGGTATCAATTTGAAACCCCTAGGTGACATCTTTCTCAAATTTTCATATTCACAAAGTGAACCAACATTTCAGGCTGAAGGGTAAAAAAACTAATTCAGTTGCTGTAACTTCCGAATAAACTCATCATATATAAACATGAATTTGAGACTCCAAACAGGCCGATGACCCGCTGAGAGTGCATTCAGCCACTTTACAGCAAACAGTCTACTGTCCTCTTTCACACGTAGGAGAAGCAGATGAAACAAATGTCTTATCCTAAGAGAAGAGGCAGAGCGAGGTGATGGAGCAAACAAAGAACAAAACAGCACTAAAGAGAGCGAGAGGAAAAGCAAATAGTGTGGAAGGAGACGAGTGGGACGAGATGAAGGCGGGAAATCGGTTGGTGGGGAAAGCGGGAGCGGAAGCGAGGAAGTGAAGGAGAAATAAAGAAGACAAATCCAAGAGGAATGAGAAACAGAGGACGAATAACAGAACGAGGAAGAATAAACAGGAAGACGATAAAGGGAGGCGTACGACACGGCAGTATGCAGCGTAGCCGGCAAAAAGCAGTGAAAGCAAAGATGCTACTACACAGGATGCAGGCCCTGAATTTTGAAAGAATTTTATTTACAAATTTAACCCAATCATTATTCTATAGTGCTTCGTATGAAGTCACCAGCAGCAAGGTCAAGAATGACTTTCTATGTGCAAATGAACGATTCAAGGGGACAAAAAAGAAAAAGAAAACCCAAGATGGCAGAGTAGTGAGTATTGTACTGCATCATAATGTTGAAAAGTACTAATTTGAATAGTGGCTTTTATTGTATTAGTGGTGGAAACTGCCATGTCACCATCAGGAGCAGCAGAGAACATTAGTAGCTGTAGTTATGCTGCAGAGAGTGGATTGTCTTCTTCTGGCTGACAGCTGCCTTATTAACGCTATGAAAGAGAATAATAAAGCTGCCATGACGGGATGAACAAGTGACGCCCAAGACAGACAGCTGCATTAAAGAGAGGAGGAAAGAAAGGGGGAAAAAGGAGAGCCAGAGATGACAGAGGAGGGAAAGAAAGGGAGGACAGAGAGGTCAACTGGGTTAGAGCGGAGCAGGGAAAAAAAGGGAGGCATGCAGGCAGAGTGGAGCAAGGGCCAATTAGCAGGAGAAAGGTGAGTACTGGATGTGAAGGGTGGGGAAGGATGAAGAGGATGAGAAGTTGGACGGGAAAAAAAGATATGAAGGAAAGATAAATGATAGGAAGAGAGGATGACAAAGGAAGGATGGGGATGGAGGAGAAAGATGACATGAAGACTGATGACGAGTAAAGTAATGGAAGAAACAAAGGATGGACAGTTGGGGATGATGCGAGGAGGAAGAGAAGAGGAGATGTAGTGAAGTGGAGGAGGAGGGCCAGATGTGTGCGTGAATTATGTGCTTAGAAGTGGAGTGAGGAGAAGTGTGTTGAAAATGCATTATCAACACAGACGGAGGCATCCATATCATAAAGTCAGCAGTCTGCTATCTCTACCCGGAGACACATAACAAAGTCCATTTTTGTGTGTGTGTGTGTGTGTGTGTGTGTGTGTGTGTGTGTGTGTGTGTGTGAGAGAGAGAGAGAGAGAGAGAGAGAGAGAGAGAGAGAGAGAGAGAGAGAGAGAGAGAGAGAGAGAGAGAGAGAGAGAGAGAGAGAGAGAGAGAGAGAGAGAGAGAGACTGACTGTGTCTGAGTGGCACCGCAGTAAGTCAGTGGCTGTGAAGTGTGCTCGGCTGCTGCAGTTCCGCACCATTCAACACGATCTGTCACTCAGCTGGTGGCACGCATACACACGCACGAAGGCGCACGCTCACACTCTCTCTCTCACACACACACACTAAAAGGTTTTGTCACAGAGTGAAGATCTTAAGCTGCCACACACGCACCTCTTCCACATAGTTACATTTATCTGACAGTCATAGAGATACCATTGCATTTTAACACACACACACACACACACGTGATTAAACACACAAACACACACTCTTATAGATAAAGGCAAAAACAAACAAATTCAAGTAATGCATGCTGATGTGCAAGCACGCAAAACTCACACAAACCAAGCCCAGGGCGCACACACACTCAAAATATATGCATCCACAGAGACACAAACAAAACAACACACACTGGAGCGCTTGAGGAAGGTCACGGTGTGGTCTGACGGTTGATGCATGACGGCGCTGTTCAGGGAAAGAATACCTAATCAAATCACAACCCTGGCAACAAACACACACACACACACACACACAGAAAGTCCAATTTAAACAAGGTATCTTCAGGTATTTGGAGAAGTGAATCTGATTTGTCACTAAACAGGAGAGCTTCCAGAGCATCGAGAATCTTGTTAGGCTGTGGTTTTGAGAAAGTGACAGCCAGCATCAAGTTAGATTCTGTTAGATTTAGGGAACACACACACACTCAACAGCTGGGCACACAGTCCCAGTGCCCAGCTGTTTTTTTAAGCGCAAACTTAATGGGTTGGATTTCTTGCGTACACACACAAACACAAACTCTCCCACAGATGGATTTGTGGAAGCACGGAGAGGCAGGATTTGGATTAGCATGCTGCCGTTCATGTGGAACACTGCTCCAGACATCTACTGCCCCCATTTTTGTCCAGTGTTTTTAACCAGACATCAAAGATGAGGGAAAGTATCCGTCTGTCTGTGAGGGTTTTTCAGTCGTTCTCCTGCCTCTTCCCTCTAATATCCGACTCCTACAGTGAAAAAGGAAGGCCGCACTTGCCTCATTTGCAGTAAATAATTGGATTTACAGCAGGTAAAATAAGTATTGAACACATCACCAATTTCATAAGTAAAAGTAAATATATTTCTAAAGGTGCTATTGACATGCAATTCTCACCAGATGTCGGTAGCAACCCATCCAGTCCACACATACAAAGACATCAAATCATAGATGTCCATAAGTTATGTGTCATAATGAGAAATGACACAGGGAAAAAGTATTGAACACTCTTAATGAAATGTATTTCTTTGTTGGTGATGACAGCTTCAAGATGCCTCCTATTCACAGGACTAGAACTAGTCACATGGCATGCTTTTGGTCCCATCTTCCTCCCCTCACCCTAACCGGTTGTGAAAGGGAAGACAAAAGGAGTGGCAGGACCCCCCCATTCCCACAAGCCTGGTTCTGCTGGAGGTTTCTTCCTGTTAAAAGGGAGTTTTTCCTTCCCACTGTCGCCAAAGTACTTGCTCATCGAAGGTTATATGATTGTTGAGTTTTTCCTCTGTATTATTAGGGTCTACATTACAATATAAAGAGCCTTGAGGTGACTGTTGTTGTGATTTGGTGCTATATAAATAAAATTGAATTGAACTGAATGCATACCTCAGGTGTGATTTTGGCTCATTCTTCCACACAGTCTTCAAGTCCTTAAGGTTACATGGGTCCCTTCTATGAACTTTGAGTTTTTGTTTCTTCCATAGATTTTTAGTTGGATTCAGGTGATGCGATTGGCTGGGCCTTTCTAGCAGCTTTATTCTCTTTCTCTGAAACTATCTCAGAGTTTCCCTGACTGTGTGTTTGGGGTAATTATCTTACTCAAAGGTCCACCCTCATTTTGTCTTCATTATCCATGGCAGCAGATTTTCCATTCATCTCTCCTTCAGTTATATGAAGTGTGTCAGTGTCATATGCTGAAAAACATTCCCACACCATGGTGCTTCAACATGCTTTCTCTTCAGCACTGGAGTCTTGCCTGGTGAGCGTGCATACAGGCCATGGTGGTTAGTATTTTCTTTGAAACAACTGTACTTGCTGATTCCAGGTCTTTCTGTAGCTCTCTACAAGTGATCCTTGGCTCTTGGAACTCTTCTAATTCTTTTCACGCCTGTGTCTTTCCACTTCCCCGGAACCTTTAGTAGTTTAGAAATGGTTCTGTAACCAATGCCATCAGTATTTTTTGCAACAATAAGTTTGTGTTCTTAAGAGAGCTCACTGGTTTTACCCATCAGGAGATGTTTCTTGTGTGACACGTTGGTATCAAGACATCTTTTTTTATAGACCATCTGTTGGGACTGAAACAGCTGATATTAATGTGCACTAAGTGGCAGGACTGCTTTCCAATTACTGATAGATTTCAGCTGGTGTCACTACTTTCCATGTCTTTTTGCACCTCCCTATCTTCATGTGTTCAATACTTTGTCATTTCTCATTATTAATTAATTTATGGACATCTATACTTTGATTTTTTTGCATGTGTGGATTGGATGGGTTGATATTGGCATCTGGTGAGAATTTCATGTCAGTGGCATCTTTAGAATTATATTTACTTTGGTGACACGTTCAATACATATTTTACCGTACTGTGTTTTTCAAACGCTATCCTTGGTGACTTCATCAATAAGCACACAAACACAAACACAATTCTTGTCTGTTTAATGAAGCAGGTTGACAAATTAAAGCTAAAAACTAAGTAAAAAAAACACTGTCTGCATTTGCTACTAAATGCATGTTAGAGAATACATTTCTTTGTGATAAAACTGACGTTTTAAACAGCCTTTGTCTCCGACTGTCAGATTCGTGAATTCATTATAAACGGCACTGTCATTGTGTGCATCTGCATGAATGACGCGGTTGAAATACTGATGAAGTTTATTTGTCATGTGAATGTGGCATAAACCCAGAGTCTCTGTTTTGCGATTGCTTAGGATAAGTGAAGAGCCCGAACATCAGCACCATATCTACAAATAGTAGTGTCCACCTTTATAACAAGTTTGGTGATTATTTTATTTTTAACATCTCAACCACCTGCAGACTTTATACTGCTGCTGTCTTTTAAAGCATTTTTAATGTACTTATCTCACAAACGGAATGGCTTCCTATGTAGTACAAACCAACCAAGATGTTTGCGCTTCAGTTTTGGTGATAGAAACTAGTGTTTTATTAGTCCATTACTTAGCATTACTTGCCAATTAATTTATGATTTATTTTATTTGTTTTGACTGGAATTATATTCAAAATTCAAAAAAATTCCCTATAAAAATGTGCTAAATTATTGAGGTTGTACTGAATGAAAAAAATTATAATTGTTACCCAACTACGAGTTTTCAAAAGCTCGTCTGTTGAATCTATCGCATATCTCCACTGATGAAACACTTAAATACCATCCAACATGTTTCCATAAATATGAGTAAAGTGCTCTTTGTACAATAAAGTCTGAGGCTACCAAGCACATCCTCAGATCCCCTGAAAAACAGTCCTGATGTATCTGTGTACACTATTCCTTAAAATATGTCTGCCTTCTGTAAGTGTGTGCATATTTTCCTCCTGATGCACACTTGCAGAAACATTCGCCTTAATATTCAGAAGTGCTTTCAAATACTTGAATAATGCAAAACCGTGGTTGAACTTCAATCATCCAGGAAAAGTCATACTTCCTGCACATGAATAAAACTGAACATTTACAGGTAGAGCTATTCATAGAGAATAAAGTATAGAAGGTAACTTACAACATTTTCACCTATATGTCTGTACCACATATGGAGAGCAATTAGGACACTGCTTCAGAGCATTTAGACAGATCTAGCTTTCTAAATGTTAGACTATATTCTGCCAGCAGCAGACAGTAAGAGGCTTCACATGGCTTCATATGTAATCACCTGCCTGTACCTCATCCAAAACCGACTCCAACCTCAAAGAATAAACTTTATGACTGAGCAATATAAACAACATAATACAAAATACTATTTTATTTTCCTAATACTATTAGAGGAACAACTCTTAATTCAAGATATTTAACTTAAAAAAAAACCAACTGAATTTGATTATTGTGCCGCTAATAACAAGAAAAATGATACTACTCATATTTAAAGGCAGCCACATGCAAACTTCTCAGTCACTTGTTCCTCTAATTTTTTTCTTTTTTCTGTCAAAATGAAGAGGTTATGTGCCATCTCCATCGCACACGTCCACAAGGCATTTACACAAATCTGTGGCTGAAAATAAATCTGGTGTATGATATATCTGACAAAGCCGTAGGCTCTGTAAATGCCAACCAGCTCAGCGGACGTGGCTCTCTCTGTTTACAGGTAGACTGCGTTACAACTGTCTCAGTGGTGCATAAGCTGTGCGGCACCACACCAGGGGAGATGCATTAGCGTGTGCGGCCGTACATGTGAGGAATTGGAGGAGAAGCTCGTTGGTGTATCGGTGCATCTATGTATTTATCGTGGGGGAGGGAGAATGTGCGCTTATAACTGCATCTGTCCCATGTGCGTGAGTTTTCTTGGGAAAACAGACTTGATTCTCTTCCTCCAGCAGCGCAAATCCGGCCTATTGATTAGCCTCCTTGCGGCTACGCTATCGATCCTTTGACTTCAGAGAGAATGTGTTCTATGTGTGTGGTGCACGGTTTGTGTGTGTGTGTGTGTGTGTGTGTGTGTGTGTGTGTGTGTGTGTGTGTGTGTGTGTGAGTGTGAGTGTGAGAGAGAGAGAGAGAGAGAGAGAGAGTGTGCGCGTCATGTTATTAGTCACAGAAGGCTGCTCCTTTGGCTGCCCTTCACACCATCCGCTCAAACTAACTCCAATCGACCACAGATATGCTTTAGCTGCTGCAATTGCTGCTGACTGTGTGTGTGTGTGTGTGTGTGTGTGTGTGTGTGTGTGTGTGTGTGTGTGTGTCACATTCAATCTCAGGAACCTTTGAGAGTCCAACTCAGTCCAGATGTACTGAGCACCTAGCGATAACACACTCCCCAAATCCCTCCACTGAATGAACAAAGATACACACATATACATCAACACACACACACACACACACACACACGCAAAGGCAAGCGCCAGTGTTTTCCATGAAGGAAAGCAGCCCCTTGTTCTCCTTGATAATTTATTCATGGGCTGAAAGAAAGAGACAACATACACCAGCAGTCCAACGGGACGACAGTGATTTAGTGTTTGTAGAGAGCAAAAGGCAGAAGGAGCACGAGAGAGAGAGAGAGAGAGAGAGAGAGGAAAGACAAAGGGGGACAAATGAAGGAGAGATGGAGATGAATGGAGGGGAGGAGTGTGTGAAAACAACTGAGGAGGTAATGGAGTCACTCCTTGCTTAAAAACCACTTTGTGTTTAGGAGACTGTGCAAGTGGCACACACTGCGTCCTTTCTCTTTAGTGCCTGACAGAGCCTGTCCTCCCTGCAAGGGCATCAAATATTGTTTTTGTCAAAGATGCTGGCTGTCTCAGAGATGCACACAAGGTGTCCTTTGGCATTTAAGACTTAACACAACACCAAAAGACACCAAAGACCAGCCTCACTCTCATCTTGCACATCCAGTTAGATCCATAATGTTGACTCTGAACACCACCACAGTGGATTTTAGATCAAACAATCAAGATGTGACTGAAGTGTCGACTTTCAGCTTCAATTAAAGTTGTTTAACAAAACTATTGCATTAACTGCGTAGGAAGTTTTTTCTTTTTTTACAGTCATTTTTATACATAGTCCCTGATTTTCAGATGTCCAACTAATTGGACAAACTAAGATAACGTTAAATGGAAGCATTGTTTTCAAGAAAATCCTTTTCAGTCAAAGACCGTCTGAAGTTCAGAACCAAATGTTGCGTTTCCTCCTTTGAGATGCTCTGCCAGGCCTTTACTGCAGCTGCTTTGAGTTGCTGTTTGTTTGTGTGTTACTTTGTATTCAGTTTTATCTTCAGTAACTGAAAAGCATGTTCTTGTGGGTTGAGATCAGGTCACTGACTACGCCATTGAACATGTTTCTTTTCTTTGCCCTGAGAAGCTCTTGGGTTGCTTTTGCAATATTCAATAGAAGCCGTCATGATTTGAAATATAGAAAGTTTACAGCAAGATCCAAACTACTGGTAATGCTCAAGAACAACGAGGCCAGAGAATCGTCTTAAAGAACCTGCCCAGTTCTGGGAAAAAAAAAAAATCTTTTTCCAGATGAAACCCAGAATAACTTCTAACAGGTTGATGGGAACAAATGGCTCATGATCAGAAGCAAACCACATCATCTCATACATGGTGGCTACTGCCAACAGAACAGCTCATTAGCAGCCACGCATGCCCATAACACTACCTCCTCCGCCGTCCGGTTATTTATGAACAAAACTGTTCAGGCAACGTGTTAGGACCTCTTGGTGTCAGAATGGGTGAGTTGAGCTCTGTATTGTGTCTTGTTTCTAACATGAAATCAGCGCTGTGGCCTAAATGAGTTACTTAACAGCTGTGGTTAACAAAAGAGTATTTGCACTGCTTTTATCTTTGCTGGATGTGTACCAAGGATTCATGACACTGATGTGGCTCTGGTTTACAGTTGAAATAGTGAGACTTCATGCTTTTGAATAAATCATAATGTGTTTTAATGTCAAACAACAGCATCACAGTAAGCGCGATAGAAACTTTACTTTATAAATCCAATTTCAAATAAGATTTAAGCCTGCAAGTTTCAAGCAAAGCTTTACAGACTCTCCATCCAAGCATGTTCTGATTGCATTTTGATTTAAAGTGTTGTTATTTCAATGTGTGGAAAGCTACAAAGATATTGTTAGGCTGATATATATACGCAGCACAGTTACATGTAGGAAAAAGGCACAGAAAATAGACACATCTAAAGCAAACAGATGAGCTTTTAATAATCTGTAAACAAAAATTCTGAAATTAACCTAAATGTTATTCTTTAAGCCAGTGTTTCCCAACCTTTAATTGTAATTGTTCTGCCCGTTACTCACCCTCATCGCTTAGAGCAGTGTTTTCCAACTACTGTACCACGGGACATAGGTGTGCCATGAGAAATGATCAGGTGTGCCGTGGAAGATTATCTGGTTCCACCTGATTAGTACTGTAAGCGATCCGTGTGAGTAACAGGCAGAACAATTACATTCTCTTCCAATAGAGGGCAGTACAACTACCTAATGTGAAATATGGTTGGGAAACACTGCTTTAAGGTATCATCCCAGCTGAAACCATTTGGCTCATCTCAACATCACAGTGGTAGCAGACACTAACGTTTCTCCCTGTATCATTGTAAATGGAGTAGGTTGATTTTACCATATTTTATATTACCAACCAAGGTTGCTTTTTTAGAAAGCAACACCAACTGGATGAGTCTACTATATAAGCAGGACTTTATTAATTTTAAAAGAGAAGAGTACATAAGCATAAAGTGAAAGGTGACTAATAGTTTGCATTCAATTACAATTAGACAGATAAATGTCCGAACCGCCCCCCTAAGAGGTTTTGCAGAACACAATGTCAGTTATTTGACTGTAGGGCTGTTCGATATAACGATATATATCGGATGACGATATAAAAACGTCTATCGTTTCATTTTACGCTATCGTTTGTTTCGTGGTGTCGCAAAATAAACTGTTTACGGCAATATTTTTTCATCATTTTGATGGGTTAGGGTTAGCTGTGTCCAAATTCATGGGCTGCATCCTCCTGAGGACGCATTTGTAGACCGATTACGTCACAGCGTCGCGCCGAAGCCTGTCCAAATTCGTAGACTCCTCCAAATGCAGCCGACAAATGCGTCCTCCTTTTCCCCGAATTTGAAGGATGGGTCGGGTGTGTCCTTCGTGGCCCACCATATCCCAGAATTCATAGCGCGGCCCAGCCAAACTGCAGTTTCCGGCAATGGCGGCCGCTACTAAGTTTTAAAATTATTGTTATTAATCCTTCTGGGTCACAAAATAAACTTTTAACATATTTTCAGGCGAGAATGTGGGTGTGTAAACTTGAAATATCTGCTCAGTTTATCAAGATATCGCATATTTGCAAAAGTGCTTCGACGTTTTCGGAGACGTCTGTTACCCACCAGCTCGATAGCTAGCCGATAGCTCGAGGGTCACTGAAGCCGCCAAGAACGGCACAACTCCCGGCACATCATTTTCAGATCACCGCCGACTTTCGCTACTCGGGTTAAACGTTATATATAAGTCACTTAGACAACCTAAAAATGTTATTGTTTGGCTTTTTTCAGTGTTTTATTTGTTCGTGAGTAAATCGGTTTGGCTGCACCAAGGAGGAACCAAGGTTCCTCCTTGGTTTTTACACCACTGAATAAACGTCAAACAGAAAACTGATTAAACAGAAGTATGAGACGGTCGAGAATTTACTCCAGTATCCTGTTATATTTTAAATAGCAAGGAGCAGACGGCCGAGTTTATTAAACTCCACCGAGACAGCGGTGACATTAATCAGAAGGCTAGACCGTCCAATTTCACAGCCGTTTACTTCCGGCCTACCCGACCTTCTGAGGACCCAGCCCACGTAGACCGTGAAGGCCGGGTCCTCAGGAGGATGCAGCCCATGAATTTGGACACAGCTTGTAGTGGCTATATTAATTTCTTAAAGTTCTCTCTTTCTCTTATATTTAATATAAACAAACTACAGGCAGACCAGCACTTGTTTTTATGCGTTGTCGTCAGCAACAACGACGGTAAAACCACGGCGTATCCGCTTCCACATAAACCTTTCACAATAAAGCTCAAGATCCTGTTGAGACTTTTCAAAATAAACTGAATCATGTGAAAGATGCAGAGTGTTTACGGATGAGAAGCAAAAAAGAGCCGTCAGGTGCTAAAAAATAAACCTTAGACTCAAAAGTTAGAACAGGCTTTTCCCCGCAGCACGCAGTGTAATAAATACTCACGTAGGAAACGGCGGCTGTTACAACTTATGTCTAAAAATGTATCGTTTCATGCATCGGTTAAAACACTCGACTCTAGGTCCATGACGCCCAGCTGGAAACACTTCACGCAAGTCGAGCTGCCCGAGATTCACAGAATTTACAGAAAATGTTGCATTTTTGTGATTTATATCGTTATCGACGATAGATGTCTTAATATCGGGATATGAGATTTTGGTCATATCGCACAGTCCTAGCGATTAGCTGAAACAATCAACTAATCCTAGTTTCAAAGACATCAGTAGAGTGACAGTCCATTGATAAACCATTGAACCATGAAAAAACCATGAAACCAGTCTTCAGACCTATCTTTTGCCCTTATCACCACCTATACATTATTCTAATTCTCATCAGCCAAGAATCATATTTTTACTGTGTTTCTTCAACCTTCTATCTGTGTGACGACAAGTGGATAACATGCTGAGACCAGCTTCCAATCAGTGCTGAAGTTTAATTAGCGCCTACAGGCAGGATAGAAAGTGCAGAGACTGAGTTGGGCTTTGACAACCCCAATCAAGCTGTATAAAAATGGGTCGTATAAATTCAGACAAACAGAAAGAGTCAATATTTTAACAAAAGACTCTTTAAAATTCTGTGAAACAAAATGCATGTATGCATGACTGTCTATATTTACATTAACACACTATGGTTTCTTCCATGTTATCTGCAAGACTGTCCGAAATACATGCCGCTGAATATTCAATCTGAAATCAGACCATCGCTTGTCTAAAAGCAGCAGGTGATTATGTTATTACCATTTAATTTAAAATGGCTGGGCAGAGAAGTCAACGTGTGTAGTTAATTTTTCATTTAAAATGCTCAACATATCCCAGAATTCCTCCTGTCAATTAAAAGATACATCAGCCACCTACCCTTCAGCTGCAAACACAGAAGAATTAATTTAGTCTGAGGAGAAAATTTGAGTGGTTTTGGAAGGTCAAGATAGTGTTCAAGAGGCTTAGCTGATGAGCAAAAACAACAAACCATAACAAGGTCATGAGAAAAAACAATGAGGTCTGAGTTTATATATGACTAATGATTACTAACAGTTCTTTAAACATGAAAAAGGTTTTAATGAATATTACCCCAAAGTTGCAGTTTATTTTATGTTTTTTTTTTTTTTTTTAAATCATACAATTCTGGTTGGTTATTGGCCACATGACTCAGAAAGAGACGTCTGAAGCTTGGCCACTATTGGTGGCATTTTTGAAGATTTAGTCTTTAAGAAAATTTCAGGTTTAAAGGTTTAAAAGGTGCTATACATACATGGCAATATAGGAAAATTGGCTGAAGTGCATCCTCATAAACAGATTTTATTATTATTTTTCTATTAACAGTTTTTCTCTTTTCAGCAGTTTGGCAAAAACATACACAGGGCCAGAAAGCGTTTGACCTGCTCAGTGGACAAGAAAATGTTACACTGTTGAATGGAACATAAAAATAAAGCTATAACATGCAGGAGCTCTCCTCCATGAACAATGAGTAAAGCATTTACTGTATTCCTGCATTTGCACTGGATGCTGACAGTGAATATCAATCAGCAGGTGCATAAATGGAATATGCAACTCCTGAGACAGAAGCCCTTTTTTAAACATTTATATTTCACATGTGAGACACCATCTCATCCAAATGTAAACATTTAGGCATTTAGGTCATACCCTGCCTCAACATCATGTGACCTCACATGTTTGTCTTACAGTGCGACTGGTGAGCTACTACTGTCTAGAAAGATAGATCCAACATGGCTGTCACCATGAGAATAAGAGGAGCTTTGTTATCATTAACGTAATGCTACGGGAGTGAGCTGCTGAGGTAAGGTACAGCATGAGACAGTCACATTGGAGTGACGTGCAGTGAAGGCGCAAACATCTGTCTGAACACCTGTGTTATGGCACACCAGGGGAGAAATCCACACTTTAGTGTGCTTGATTAAAGTAGTAAAGAAGATGGCATCAATTATAAAATCAACATGTTTCAGCAAATATTCTTAAGAGTAATGTGCAATCTAACTGGCAAACATATTGATAATTATACCCATGTTACACTCTACTGTGTATCATAACTTTATCTGATATATGATGCCTTCATGTTTTTTAAAAAAAGGAGGGGAAAAGAAGGAAAAAGGTTTTGATGTTTACGTTTAAATGCTACTGACCCTGACTGAAAGGCGATATCAACAAAGTCGCCAAGAATTTCACACAAAAATGCTATGAAATTCCTACCATGTACTGTGGGTCCATTTGTGTTTGATTTTGGATCGATTTGATAAACTCCTAAACCTGTAGCAATAATTTTGAGTAAAATTCTGATGTTTTATATAAAATCAAAGATGTATTTATTCAAAAGATTAATCGTTAAGGACAATATGCCTGGTATAATGTGACTGTACACCAATCAAGTAAATTTCATTTGACCAGATTCTATTAAATGTAACATTTTAAAGTGCACTTCTGTAGCAAAGTTACATGGAAAATTAACATGTAATCAAATTACTTAAAGTAAGCACTTTGGGCATACAGTGGTCCCTCGTTTATCGCAGGAGTTATGTTCTAACAATAACCCACGATAGGTGAAATCCGCGAAGTAGGATTTTAAGAACAACGAGGCCAGAACAACTTTATTTTTTTACAATTATTGTAGATGTTTTAAGGCTGTAAAACCCGTCACTACACACTTTATACACTTTTCTCAGACAGGCATGAACATTTTCACACTTTTCTCTTTTGTTTAAACACCCTCAAAGTTCAAACCTTCGTAGAAAAATAAGTCCAGTATTATAGAACGAAACCAAAGGCACCCGCGGTTGCCTTTGACAGTGAAAAATGTTTCGGCGGTATTGTTGTGTTTTTTGGGGAGAAAACTTACAAACATACAGTACAGCACTGCAGAGTCACACTGCTAGTGATCGAAAATTTATGTAAATTTGACAAGCTGAACGCATTCTGTACTGTACAGGAGACAGGGCACGCAGGAGACTGACTGACAATGGTCTACAGCCAATCAGGACGCAGAACAGAATGCATTGTAAAAAAAAAAAAAAAAAAAATTAAAAAGAAAGCAAAATTGCACAAAAAAAAATAAAAAAATCACCGAAACAGCGAGGTCGCGAAAGGTGAACTGCGTTATAGTGAGGGACCACTGTAAACAGTTTTTTTGATTGGCTACCTATTCAGATAAAACTCTAGAAACTATGTTGTTCGATTGAAGTTTTTGAAAGCAGTTAAATTAACGTGTGTTACATTCAAGTCAAAGTCGAAAACATTAAGTCTATCAGTCGAACTCAGTTACATTAAATCTTCTAACAATAGCAAAGCAATTACTAGAGCTTAAGAGGGGCATAACTGTAGTGATGGAGACCAAAGACAGTATAACAGGCTGAGTTTATGGGCTCAGTCACTCGTTTTGGTTAATACTGGAAAAAATGCTGCATCTATTTTGTAAACCTTGGTCTTCCTGTTTTCAAAATGGAGTATTATGTGTGGTATGAAACTTCAGTCTTTGGCTAATGACTTGTCAATCACAAGACCCACCCTTCTTGTAACATAATGTTTTTGCAACCAAGATGACGATGATTGAACCTTCAACATGTGGGTTTTTGAAGTCCACATTTTACATTATCTATGGAGACAGAGTAGACTACAGTATAAGTGGCCGAGAAGACTTTCCTTATTACAAACTAAGAAAGCAATCAATGATGAGGAAAGCCTGGATCTTCATTGGTGTTGCTTTTCCTCTTGATAAGCACAAATCAAAAGTGCTGAACTGCCTAATTACGCTCACTGCCAGAAGAGAGACAGAAAAGCTCTGGACTGCAGGTTTGATAGCTATGGTAGCAAAATTACAGCTATTAAAATATATGACCCTGTTCAAAAACCATAGCAACACCATTCTGGTAATAGCTCATAAAGAAAGCCCAGAGTAAAGTATGCAATGAAGTTTAATTCCTCTGCAGCAAAGTTAAGTTCCCTTCACAGAAGCATTAATACATTTTTATCCACAGCATGTAAAATAGTCCACCCAGCTTAAAATATGCTGGAAATGTCTCCGATAGCCCGTGTGCCAGGTCGCTGATTGTTCAGACAATTAACCAGACCTTGCTCAAACTGCAAGCAACCGATCAGCACAATTTAATTAGATAGAGATGACTGGCTGAAAAATATGCAGATATAGCATGTACATTTGACCCGTCTCCACCATACACATCTTTGAACTCACTTCTGCTAAAGTTAATTAGATCCCATTAGCATGTACCAATAAGGAAAGTCTCAGTAGCTCAGATATTTTTGGTAAATAAATATGAGGAATGGGAAGGAAATATTAGAAGGTAATGTGAGAGGTTTAAGGAAGCAAAATAAATCACCCACATTCTACTCTGTAATCAAGAAGTGATATTTTTCATATTTTGAAATGACGCTTTATTCTCCAGAATAAAGAATACAGTTAGAATATGTATATATATCTACATCCAACTGGGGGCATCAAAAGGGTCAAAATCTAAAACCAGCATCTCATTTTTCTTCACTTGCTTTTGAACAAGAGATACTACAAAGGGAAAAGTTGATAAATCCTTAAGAAAAGAGTCTAACCTTTTAAATGTAAGTCACCTTCTTCTTCTCTGGATGACCAGTGTCATCTACAATAAACAGCCAACAACCACCAGCAACCCACTGGAAAATACTCATTTTTCCCCAGTCACTGGATATTGCAAGGAGGGTGCCAACTGCCCTCTAGGCCTGGGTGACTGAGGCCTTGAAGCACTGGACCCAATTTCCATTTTTTTGAAGGAGTGTCACACAAATCTTCTTGACAGTTGTTGCAGTTTTTGACATTGCATATTTATTCTGTTTGTAAAGCAGAATCTAATCTCATTTTGCCACGGATGCTCGAGCGGTTTAGATACTAACCTGCTAGTTAGTATCATGTTCTTTTTCTTCAGCTTCTTGGTGCATTACCACCTCAATCAGGCAGTGGTAAATTCTGTATAAGTAAGTATTTTCTTTAAAAAAAAGTATTTTACCTGTGGATTCTTCTTTTTAGTATTTATATAATCATATGTAATTAGTACCTCTTACATCAGAGCATGTTTTCAGTTTCTGAGTGTGTGTGTGTGTGTGTGTGTGTGTGTCATGGCCAAATGTGATCAAACTGTAGCAAAAAAACCTCACAAAGTCCTCGGGCACTGTGTCTGTCTGACAGTTTTTGTCATCATGATGGTGTAACAACCCTGCAACATGTATGAATGTCCTCCACAAACGTGTACAGCATATCATCTGTACGCAAAGATGCTAAAGAAAGACATGCTGTGCCACGGTAAAAGGTGCACAGCAGGCTAAAGGGTGAGAGCGTTCAGTGAAGAAGAGAGCGAGAGAATGGGAGAGTGCAAGAGAAGCCAAAGTGTGGAAGACGGGGGTGTTGTGGGGGGGGCTGGCTGTCAGCATGTTCCCCGTTAAACTGAAGATTAAACAGCTTTCAGTGTGTCAACACACACTTGGACTAACAAGTCTCTCACTCTGTGTCCCTGCAAACACACACACACACACACACACACACACACACACACACACACACACACACACACACACACACACACACACACACACACACACAAAGCGTTCAACTATCTCCCTGACACTGGGCTTCAGAGACAGCTGAAGTACAGCTGAGATGGAGGAAAAGGACAAAAAGGAGATGGACAACATCACATATCTCTGCAAGCATACACACACGTGCACAAAGACAGCCATTCTTGCAAACAGACAACATCTGTTGCACAATTTATGCAAACACACACACACACACACACACACACACACATAAACGGATGAGTTTTGATATCTAAGTCCATGTTGGCTAAGTTCTGTGACTACCAGAACTTATATTTACTTATTGTTCACATTATAATCCAAACTTATTTAAATGCTCTAAACTCAATGAAAGTAGATTCTCACACGTTTAAGAAATTTGAACTTTTATCTGTGTAAACATGTTCATTCATTTCAACTCAATTTTATTTGTATAGTGTCAAATCCCAACAACAACTTTATACTATAAGGTAAAGACTCTTAAACAAGGTAACAAAGACAAAACCCCAACAACCAAACAACCCCTAAGAGCAAGCACCTGGCAAGAGCGGAAAGGAAAAACTGCTTCTAACAGGAAGAAACCTCCAGCAGAACCAGGCCTTAGAGGGGCAGCCATCTGCTGTGATGGGAAGAAGACAGGACAAAAGACACTGTGGAAGAGTGCCAGAGATGAATAAGAACTAATGATTAAATGTAGAGTGGTTTTTAAACACACTCGGTGCATCATGGGAAGCAGCCTAAGCCTATTAGAGCCCATTTCATATCTGCAAAAGTGTATATGGACCATAAGATGAATTATGAAAGATGCTATTAGCATAGATTCTATAGCATTCTTTGGGTCTCAAGGATAAGTGATTTACTACCTCACACTCAGGAGGTAGCACTACAAAAAAAAATATTTTTTTAAAAGAAGAACACACACAGCGTTTCTTGGAACTTATGTCATTACCAGTTAATGATCAACTGTGATCTGATTATTATTTTCAACTGATTGTCTTAACAAATTAGCCAGTTCTGCTAGCACAGCTGAAAATTTGAGTTAAGAAATTAGCAAAAAATTAAACCAGAAGAGTGTCTAAAAAAACCCAAAAACCAATAAACAGCTCAGTGAGCTGAGCTGATGACCCAGTAAGTTTACAGAAGAGGCGTAGATCTGAGTCTGCCCCGGTATAGTCACTGCACATTTTCCCCCAGCCTTCCTGTCCACTGTTTACTGTGCTATTACAACAAATGCTAAAAAATAGAACTATCATCTAAAACTATTATTATTCTTTTTCTAATAAAGACAACTTTGATTTGGGAAACTGTCAAAAACAGAGCATTTCATACACTGCCAATGAAGATGGGCAATAAATCACAGATACTGGACAGAAGAAAATTGCAGTGAAAACATGCCAAAGGAGGGCTGATGCCACCTGTCGGGTGTGGTGCAAAAAAATCTGCGCATTTCAGGAAGCATCAGGTTACATAATCCAAATCATAGCTACATCGCCAAAGATCTAAAGGGCAAATTAATAATTCTTTGTTAAAAAATTAAAATAAGAAATAATAATAATTGTTATGGCCCTAGTAGGGCCTCCTTTGAATCTGACCTTGTGTGGGTGTGTCCTGCCTTAGGTGCCACCTTTTTTGTACAGCTGACTCTCATCAGCAATTAAGAATACTTAAGGCCAGAGAAAGGTGATCTCTACTACCAGAGAGCCTTGTTGGGTGGCAGCTAGTGAGCTGTGTGCATATGGTGGTTGATTGCTCCTGCTCTGTGGAGAAGAGTGTGTTTGGGTGACTCTTTTTAGCTCTCTCTTTTTAGCTTACTTTTCAGTTTATTTACCAACACCTAGGTTTTGTTTTTTACTTCTTTAAAAGGTGATAGCAGCGTGTACGTCTCTTTTAGTTTAGTTCAAAATAGAAACAATAAACAAACAATAAAACTCTAACTATTTTGCCTTCCTGTCTCATTTATTTCAACCTGGACACCTTTTATTACTTTCCCTCATCCTCTGGACCTTTTAGGGGAACATAACAATAGTAATAATTTTGAATTTTTACAAAGTAAAAAAATATGAAATGATTTGTAGAGTGAACATGAAATATTCACTCTGCACGCCACTGCATGGACTAAAGTACTGAGTTTTACTGATTAGTTTCCAATATCTTCAGCATCAACTTATCGGCTAATTTGTGTCTAAATTACAGTTATTACTATAGTTAGCAGAATCAGTTAAAACCACTTAAACTAACATGCATGTTTTTATGTTATGTTATGTTTTGTTTGTTTGTATGTTTTGGGGGGGGGGGGGGGGCAAAGTTATTTCAACATTCTTAATAAGACACAAATCATAGTGCAAATTCTGCAGAAACCCTCTGCACACCTTCTGTGGCCAGGTGACTTAAAACACTGTTGTGTACATTTTAGCCGTTACAAGTACACACACACACACCGCACAGTTACTAGTAGCTCTGAAAGCAGTGGGGAGAGAGTGCAACTACACACAAAGCCTGGAGGCAATTTAATCTTCATCGATAGGGCTTAATCATATGCCGATTGCTTTTGATGCCATTAAAATAGAATACAAGCTCTATTTTCAACACTGCTTTTCTTCTTCATTCACAGCAACGCTGCGTTCTTAGACCAGCTTTGGATACATTTACACAGGAATAACCTGAGACAAATGGCACAACAAAAAAGGTTAAAAGAAGATTAAATTACAGTACAAACTGCAAAAGCACCACAATATTGTATATATCATCAGAAGTCCAACCAAAAACTAATGCGGGCGTTGAATGGACATTGCAGCATCTCTCCCTTCAGTCCATCAGAGATCCCATTTATTAGAATTATTCATTCATGTTTTTCTCATTTAGCTTTTTTCTTCCCATTTAATGGGACTCAGTTCAGTCAAATGCTTTCACATACACACACACATACATACAGTAAGCCCCCACCCAGTCAGTACTGTATGTACAAACTACAAGCATATGACCATAACAGCCTTGTCAGTAGTTTTGTTTTATTCTCTGTGCTTCTCTGGTGTTTTCTCTCCTTACAGCTTCCCAGCATTAAGTTCACATAGCCTCTGTGTGTGAAGTGGCATCCTGGGTATTTTTCTTCCGCAGACATGGAGGTTAACTGGAGTGGAAACTATAAACTGCATTTAGTCAGAGCAGACAGTATAGAGAAAACCCTCTATTAAGGTGGATGTAGTTTCCCAACACAATATTAATGTATTAGAGATGAAAACATTTCTTGTCAACGTCAAAGACAGGAGACGAAGGGCAGAGCAGTTCATCCAGACCTGCTTTTATGGCCTGGGAGGCCCAGATGAGCTGTCGACAAGCCTCCGTCTCTGCAAGTTGCAGTCTGAGAACAGTCTCCAAGACCGCGAGAAGGGCATCGCAATGAATGCTCAGCTCCAAGAATCCAGTTCAAACCGGGGATATCAACAGCATTTACCATCATTACCAAGAACAATGCAGCAGTCACTGGATTTTATTTGGGACATGTGCATAATGGCAAAAATAAAATTCTACAGCCTAGCAAACAAGAGGAGAGATTGCAGAATTGCATCAGTTGTGTTATGAACTGAGAAATCTTTGGAAGACTAAAACACAAACAAGCAAATTCAGTGTGACCTGTTACATCACATTTCAATATATTCACTATGTTTTCACAGGGTTGCCTTACACACAGATGTTGTAAAGCATGGTCATGTTCATAGAAAAAAAAAATTAGTTTTCAGTAGTTATTTGGATGTAAATAAAATGAGTGAGTAAATATGTCAGAGCAGAAATATCGATAGAAAATAAAATGGGACACAATAAAGAGTCATAAAGACTAGATTAATCTTGAATATGCGAATGTATCAGATGAAAACACCAGAGAGTACAGGGCTCAGTCTTAGTTGGTACAGTTCCCCATAGCCTACATTTTTGTTCTCTGCAGAACATACATACACACACACACACACACACACACACACACACACACACACGCGCGCGCGCTGCTGAGAGCTATATTATTCCCTCACTGCTTCACAGGCCATGGAAACTCTGTGAATTCACTAACCATGACCCAGAAACACACGCACTCACCCCTTTCGCTCCTCTCTCGTGCTCTCTCAAGCAAACATAAGTGTGTGCACACACTATAGATATGCATGAAAGCATAGCACAGCTCTAGCGCACATACACGTGGGTAACAGCAAAGGCCAACTCCCATTATGCCTGCATCACACACACGTTCGCTGACCCTCACCTCCACACATCAATTATTTGCAGCTCATCGCGAGGCCGGCCTGATCTGGAATTACATTCTAGTCAGACCCGCGTCATTCTTTGCGGTCAAAATCACTTATCTCGACTGACAGCAGCAACTTACCAGATTTTATTTTAAAAACGCAACATTATGCAAGTTGTCTTTCGGGATGGGAGAGGATCTTTTTTCTGGTGCACTCTAGTGCATTAACAGTCTATCGACATTTTTTAAAAAGCTACATTTGCCACATTTTCTTTACTTCCTCTGAATGACAGAAGGCTTCTTCTGGACAGATATTACACCATTATATTAGGAACCTGTTTAATCCAGCTGAGGTCCCACTTATATATTATTCATTGCACACACTGATGATATTATCGTCCTTCCAGATACAGTTCCCCTCTATATGCCCCTGTGTGTGAATAAGAAATAATCCACACCGATGGATGTAGCAATATTAAAGCATATGTGAACAACATGAATGTTTATGAGGGGTTTCCCCTAGAGGATGGGCTCAGGATTCAGGTGGAGGGCTTCACAGGCTCTTGGCTTTCACTGTTGTCGCACATTGTGCATTCAATAAGTCGCATGGGCACACGCAAAGAAAAGCTGCACGTCACCTTGTCATAACTCAGGCTTTCACAATGCTGCTACAGCCTTGTACATAAAACATGATCACTGCTACTGGCCTGAGTTCTCCTTCTGGTTACTGTAGGTTCACTTTGAGGGTTTTTATGGGTTGTTTTCTTTTAATGTTCCCTGTATTTCTCTTCAGCACATCAGCTTTTAAAATTCTTGCTTACATACTAATCAGCCACAGCTACCATGTTATGTTGGCCCTCCAAGTTCCACCGCAACAGCTGTGGCACATAGGGCCACGGACACAGGAACTCTGGTGGCGTGCTCTGGTATCTGGCACCAAGATTGAAACAACAGATTGTCCTAAGGGTTGGGGGTACGGCCTCCTTGGATCAGGCTTGTTCCAGCACAGATGCTTGATTGGATTGGGATAGCTTAGTTTGGAGGCTGAGTTACCGGCTTAGGATGTTTGTCATGTTTCTTTAGCTGTTCCAGAGCATTTTTTTGGACTGTAGTGAGATGTTTGGGGGTGGGCACTAATGTCTGTGGTTGCTATTGCCAACCATAATGACAGCACATGCCAGGAATCAATGTTTCCCAGAAGAACACTGCATTGAAACGCAATAATCAATGTTTTACATTTAGGCTGTCAGTGGTTTGACTCTGTTGTTGCAAAGACTGTATATAAAATAAAGATTTAGTCACTAATCCTGATAAAATATAAAGTTTACACACACACACGCACACACTTTGGGTGAAAACATCTTGGATCTTCTTATTTCAAAGTTATTTTTTGACAGAAGCTACAACTGTTAAGCTAGATTAATTACCTTTTTGTTTGTTTAAGTATAACTTACACATATAAAAACTGCCTAAAAAATTAGAAGAAAAATAATAATACAAATGTGACCTACTGAGGCTGGATCTGCCTGACGAACACTGCACACCATACAACAGCAAACAGTACTGTACACTACACATGGTTACTTAAACCAGTTTGAATGTGCCAAGAAACAAAGCCCTGCAGGCTCTAATCAAAATGCAGTTTTATATTTGCATATGCAACAGAAGTCTTTAGGGGTTCATGTCCAGCCTGAGTTGGACCAGTTCCTAATTATACTAGCTATAGTTGAGCCCGATTAACTGTAGTTTGACAGCTTTGAGCCTCAGATCTGTGTGCCAAATTTTTTTACTTCTTGTTGTTCCAAATATATCCAACTATATTATCCATGATCATGTGAGCTATACGAGCACTGTAGAAGCTAAAGGTGAAGCACACTGGGTGGTGATAGGCTGTGTCTGAGAGACTGGATTAGGAAGGTTCTGGTGACAGAGCCAGAATAAAGTGTATGTACAGTAGCAGTAAATAATAAGACTGAGATACACACCGACAGCAGATACATGCTAAAGCACTGCAAGACTCCAGCCAAGATCCTGGATTCTGCTTGCCAAGTGCTGAGTAGGGCAGCACAGTGGATTAACCCCACAGCAATAAATTCATCCCAAGAGCAGCAGGTTTTTTTCCCCTAAGCTGATGCCATCATAAAGATAGCAGGAGAAAAGCTTCTATGAATTCTGTACCCATATTAAAAATTATGAGTTTTAAATTGTCATTGGTTGCTTACATTGTTTCTCTTTTTTTTTTTTTTTTTTTTTTTTTAAAGATTATTTTTCCATTTCTGCCCTTTTTCCATTCAAACCCAACTCTGAAAAAGTTGGGATGCTGTGTAAAATGTATATAAAAACAGAATCAGCAAATCACATAAACCCATATTTTATTCAAACTGCAAGACAGAAAATATATCATATGTTTAAACTAAGTTTACTGAATTTAATGGATCCAACAGGTCTCAAAAAGGCTGACACGAAGTAGGCGTGAAAAAACCAACAAAAAAGCTTGAGGAACATTGTTCTGTGCAAAGTGGAAAACTGTTCTGTGCTCAGTCAAACTGAAATATAAACTGAATTGGAAAATATGGAGACCACATTCTTCATTCAAAAGGAGCAGGACCATCCAACTTTTTATGAGCACTCTCTCAGGATGCATTTAACAGCATGGCTTGTAGTAGAAGAGGTCAGGTGCTGAACTGGCCCACAGTCCAGACCTTTCACCAAACAAAACCCCAGACTGTTGAGCAGCTAGAACCCTATATCAGACAAAAATGGAACATTCCTCTGCTAAATGTCCAGCAGTTGATCTGATCAGTTCACAAATGTCTTGACTGTTGTAAAATAAGAGGGGATGCCAAAAGTGGTAAACAGCTTCCTGAGATGTTTTGCGATGTTTTGAAGTCACACATGCACTGTCAACACAGTTCCATCCTCAATCCCAAGGACTTCCCTCTATAAACAGACGACACAACTACCACTGTGCAATACTTAATTTTACGTGCAATAACCCACACTGTAAATACATAACACTATTTATTTTTTACATTTTATATTTTTTTCTGAATACTGTAGATAGATAGATAGATAGATAGATAGATAAAAATAGTGCTGCAGAAATTGTGCACCTCATCCCCTTTTCTTTTCCCACATGTTTGCACTGAGTAGGAGATGCTCTGTATCTCATTGCACATCTGTACAGTGACAATAAAGGCATTCTATTCTATTTTACTGCCATCAAATTGAAAATGACTTTATTAACTCTTTAAATTGTACATTTTCTCGCTTTAAACATTCGATTTGCTTCGATATCCTATTGTGAATAAAAACAGGTTTATAGGTTTGTAAACCATTGCATTATGTTGTTATATACATTTTACACAGCACCCCAACTTTTGGGGAGATATGGTTATAGGTTTTCTTGCAGGTCTTAACTAGCGAGGTAGCTGGATTCTTGAGCTACTTGAGCTCAGATTTAAGACAACTCCCAATTGGTCAGATTAATCTGCATCATTTATGGGCTACTAGAGCCGTATATTTAGGTCTCTCAAAAACTGGAGAGTGCTTCATCAGTGAAAGATGAGTTTCAATAACTGTAACTGATTCTGGTGGTAGTGGTTCATTGATCTAATTTGTTGAAGAGACAGACAGATGTTCATCCAAAGTGTTTTTTTAAGTGCCTGCACCAATCAACAAAGTTTCAAGGGATAACTTTCCAGATGGTTCCATGTAAAAAAAACACCCGGGAATGCTCCACTCCTGTTCACCGGTTAGCTGCCAACTTACAGTGTTTGTTAAGTACCGAGTAGGCTGTAAAGATTGTTTTTTTTACCAAAACTGCTGCATGCTGTGGTTCTGATTTTCTGGCTTTTCTGAAGCTTGAAAATCAAAACCGCAAATATACCACAGCACTCCATTAAGTTGGCTGACAGTACAGTGCAGTCATGGCTAAAACCTAAGCTTACTTGTGTTTTATCGTAGGCTCAACTCAATAACTGAATTCATACCAGAACCATATGAACCTAAATCAAATCTCTCATTTTTTAGATTACACCTGTAATCCATGATTTATGAGCGGTGTGTCTACCTTTGAGTTGTTGTGTCTCTCTACTTTGTCACCATCCTTCTCTTTCTTCTTCTCCTCCTTTTTCTTTTCACGCTCCTTCTGTGAACAAAATAAAAAGATAGTGTGAGACAGTGGCGTATAGTTGGTGCCACCAACACACATATCCATTTAACTTATGTACACACATTTATGTGGGCCTGTTGTGCTCATTTTCAGCTCCACATTTTTATTCTTTGACTCTACTAGACCAGCTTTGCACGATTCCTAGTTTAAATTGTTCTTATGTAAGCATGCTGGACCCTGCAGCCCATCAGTTCATCCTCTATGTGAAACCATTTGTTATAGCTCCTCTCTTTTAAAGCCAACTTAATTCTGACTGGCTGTCACATGCAAATAGAAGGTAAACTGCAGGTGGGTGGGGTTCTGTGTCTGAGTGGAGCGCATTTTATCGAAAAGTTTCAAGACTAGAAAAACTATCAGCAGCCTGAGTTTTGGCCCACAGGGATTACACAGTCACCTCATTATATGAAACTCTGGCCAAGTGTAATGTCCACCACTGTCACAATATGACAGAAAATAAGGAAAAGCATAATAAGTCCATTTTAAGCCTGGGTCAGTGTGGTTCTTTGACTGGAATTCTGGTTATGTAGCTTGCCATCACCAGTGTGTGAATGTGTGTGTGAATGTGTGAATGACTGAATGTAGTGTAAAGCGCTTTGGGGTCCTTAGGGACTAAGTAAAGCGCTATACAAATGCAGGCCATTTACCATTTATACAAGTCCCTTCTTCTTCACATTGATATTTACATGGATGGTGACAACTGGAGCGCTTTTTGGCTCAAATAGACATGAAACTGATGAAAGCCGCAGTACAAAATGACAAGCTACCAATGGAATCTGAAAAACTTAATTTTGGAAACTGCAATTTCTTAAAATGAATTGGTAACTTCATATTACGGCCCATGACTAAGGGTGCACGTCCCCTGTAATAGAATAAATTTCAGTGTGTATCAAGAAGAATCACAGTGCTTTAATTACAGAGCTGTTCACCGGTACCATCGAAACACGTGCTGCTAGACTCGACCCCAGACATGCTCGCAACAACTGTAAGTTGTGTTTGTGAAACTATATTCAGTAATGTATTTTAAAATTCACCTCAAACTTCATATGTCCCTTTTGGAATCAGATGATTTAGACCAGTGTTTCCCCACCTTTTGGAGCCACAGCACATATTTAACATTAAAAAAATCACACGGCACACCACCAAAAAAAAAAAGTCACAAAAAGCATATTGATCATTTTTCCCCACGCAGAAGGTATAGCAGAATTGGCTCGGTTTGTCCCCAGTATACCTTTTTTGCTTTCATCTGGGACCAATCAGATTGACTGCTTTTTCTTTTCAAATATTTATCCATTGCTATTACGCAGTGTGTCTAATGACAGTCATTGGGTGTGTCATCTCACAGCATGACTATTGTGTAGTTTCTTCTTCGTCTTCTTCTGTTTTACTGGCAGTTGGCAACCCATTTAATTAGAGCAGGTAGTTGTACTGCCCTCTAGTGGACGAGAATGCAATTGTTTTGCCCGTTACTACCACCGTTCCCTTAGTACTAATCAGGTGGAACCAGATAATCTTCCACAGCACACCTGATAATTTGCACAGTGAGTGGGAAACACTGATTTAGATACACCCTGTATTTTATTTGAAATTTAAACGAAATTATATTTACCTATAATATTTAAAGGTCAGCACATAAGGAGGTAACAAGGCTGGTTTACATAAAAAAAAATAAAATAAAATTATTTACAGTGTAATTTGTGTCTCTTTTCCTGTAAAATACCCAGAATTTTGGCACTACCTTAAATTTCTTATGCACTACTTACATTTACTTATAATGTAAATTCTTGTTTCCTGTAAATGCACTACTTAAAATTATTTTCACAGTAAGTATTAAGTAATTAATTTAATTATTTCTTTGTTTTCTGTAACAACCTGATGTGTTACTCCCTTATTCTAGTGTGCCTGCCTTTAAGTATTTGGAGGTAAATATAATAACACTGTAGGGCTGTGCGATATGACCAAAATCTCATATCCCGATATTAAGACATCTATCGTCGATAACGATATAAATCACAAAAATGCAACATTTTCTGTAAATTCTGTGAATCTCGGGCAGCTCGACTTGCGTGAAGTGTTTCCAGCTGGGCGTCGTGTACCTGGAGTCGAGTGTTTTAACCGATGCATGAAACGATACATTTTTAGACATAAGTTGTAACAGACGCCTTTTTTGGGGGGAGTATTTATTACACAGCGTGCTGCGGGGAAAAGCCTGTTCTATATAACGATATATATCGTTATATAGAACAGCCCTATTACACTGTAATTTCAAATACCTTGAAATTCTATTTAATTACGGGGGAATTATGCCCCTATTTGCAGGTGAGATTATTAAGTGTTACTAATTGATTAATTAGATGAATTTGGCAGAACTGAGCAGCTTAAGAGCGCCAAAGTTCATTCCTACCCCTGACCCTATTCTCCTCCATGGCATCAGGCTGAAGCTCATCAGCACAGAATTACATTTAAAAAAAAAAATGTTTAATTTGGTAAAAACCATAAACCACCGTGACATTATCGGGGAGAGTTGCGTGTTTCTATGCTAAGTGGGATATTGCTGATGGCAATAACTAACATGGCAATAATAAATAATTCAATTAAACCTCCTTAATTTTCTCTGCTTAGCTTGGGACAATATTTACATCAGCAGAAGTTAAAAACTCCAGGTAACATTAACTATAATAATGCATGTTTACACACAGTGGGCTTGACGATACATGCATAAAATTTGTAGCAGTTATTAACAGATTTATAATTCTACACTCAACAATTCAGGTGCAACAGAGCAAATCAAACTGATAATTACAATATTTTCCTGATACACTGAACTGACACTTTGCTGTCCTGTGATACTATAATTAACACGTAACACTGCTCAGGAATCGAGAAACAAGCCACTTTTCTTCACCTGATAGTGTTCTACATGAGAACGCATAAGTTGGACTGGTAAAGATTTGCTGTACCTCATAGCAGGTCGGAAACAATTACATCCCTTTCCTTAATGTGATTATAATGTGTCCACAATGCAGAGTTAATGTGCAGACATTATTAGCGCGCAGAGTCGCTGTAATGTTTTCAGGTTAATGCTGCTGTCTTGCTTTGTTATATGTAAATGAGTCAGCACTGATGCCAACAGGCTTTAGCTAATGACTGTCAGGATGCCAAAGAGGAAAGCTTTAGTTTAGCAGGTAAAGCCTACAATCTAGCCATCATGACAACAATAACCGCCTCATTCTCTCCCTCGCCGGCTCTACTCTCAGTGCAATTACTTGAACATCAGAAACAATAGCTTCATGATCATCAGTATTTACAATGGTGCAAATCAGAACGAGCACTGAGGGCATCTGCTGTTATTATGGACATTGTATCTTTTGTGAGCATATGAAGTCAGCGGTTCTTCTTTGTTTGATTGTTTTGTTTTTTAAACTTTAGAATAGTGGTATGAAATATTAAAAAGCAAACATATTATAAAAAGAAATGTCCAATGTCAGGTACTGTCACAGGGGAAAAATCTGCTGGATCCTTTGTGTCTCTCAGGGGAAGCGACAATAGCTGCTGTTTATACACGAGCAGCATAACAGATACTGGTCTCAGTTCTGCTTCAACTGCTTCTTGGCTGTTCATTTACAAGACATTGGCTGCATCTTTCCTTATTGTTTTCATATCAATCACCAAGTTAGAGTATATTATCATGAGGCTCTGGCAGGCAGCAAACTTCTAACTCTATCATCTATGAGCTAATGAGGCTAGCATTGCTTCAGAGGCATTAACAGGGTATTATAGTCCCATCTGATCATCACTAATAAAACACAATAAATTGCAGCTGGGATCCTTTGCCTGCTATTATGCTGGCTATGCTTCTGACTTGATTTTTTGTTTTGTTTTGCTTTTTAAATCAGTTTCCCTCTGGTTGACCAGGGTAACCCAAAATAATACAGATTCTCACTGGGTTCTCATTGGCTCCGCTTTGAGAGTCACCACCATCGCCAGGCAGCATATCAAAGACATTTGTGCAAATTACTTGCATGCTGTGTAGTCAAATGTTTGTGTATGTTGGAGCCATCGGTGTTGTCTTTACTAGACTACTTGTTACATTACCTTTGCATTTTCCCATAAAAAGACCTGAAACACACCGTCTCAGAATTACCACTTAACAATATTACCTATAGGCTACAGTCCCACACACCAACACAAATCTCTATATTCTAATGAGGACACACATAAGATCTTTCTCTTAGTACGTTATGAACACAAAGCAAAGACAAAGTAATGTCAGAAGTAAATGTTGCTCACTGGCTAATAGTGTTAGGTTTAATGTGTAACAAGCAGAATATTCAGATTACTGTTTTTGTTGTAATAAATAACCAAACAAACTTTTGCAAATAGGCAACCTAATACCATACCATGAAGCTCCTGGCACACAGTTTTTGTGCTGATGTTAATGCCAGAGGAAGTTTGGAACTCTGCAGTTACTGAGTCAGCACAGCACTGGTGATTTTGACACCCACTCTGTAACATTACATGGTCTCCCACTGCATGGCTGAGCTGCTGTGGTCCCTCCACTTTGCAGTAATACCACGTACAGTGGATTGTGAAAAGGGGGAAAAAAAGTTTCAGGGCTCATTGCAGCAGTGGCATCCTATTATGATACCACACTCCAATTCAGTGAGCTCCTTAGAATGACCAAATTCGTTTCGAAATGTTTGTAAAGGCAGATTTGATACACCTGTTAATGGTAACTTGTTGGGTGCTGACCAGTATAGCATTTTATACTGGTAACCTAAAACTACAGTGCATTTGTAAAGTTTCCACAGTGCTTCACTTGCTTCACTCCACATTGTCATGTTACAGCCTTATTCCAAAATGGATTGAACTTCTAAAATTCTACACACAATACCCCATAATGACAAAATGAAACACGTTTGCTTGAACTTTTTACAAAAAAACCCCAAAAGAAAAAACAAAATTAAAACACGTATGCAAGTATTCACACCCTTTTCCATGACACTTAAAATTGAGTTCAGGTGCATCCTGTTCCCACTGATCATCTGTGATAATGGACTCCACCTGTGGTAAATTCAGTTGATTGGACATGATTTGGAAACGTCGATAATAGGAGACTCTGACAAAGGTTCATCTTCCAATAGGACAATGACCCTAAGCACACAAGACAAGATAACAAAGGAGTGGCTTCAGGATCACTCTGAATGTCTTTGAGTGGCCCAGCCAGAGCCCAGATCTGAACCCGAGTAAACATCTCTGCAAAGATCTGAAAATGGCCAGCCACCAATGCTCCCCATCCAATCAGATGGAGCTTAGAGGTTCTGCACAGAAGAATGGGAAACTGCCCAAAAATATGTGTGCCAAGCTTACGGCATCGTACTCAAAAAGACTTGATGCTCCAAATGTTGCCAAAGATGCTTCAATTAAGTGCTGAGCAAAGGCTGTGACTATATATGTACGTGTTATATTTGGGGGTTGTTGTTTTTTTTATTTTTAATAAATTTGCAAATATTCCAAACAAATGTTTTCAATTTGTCATTGTGTTTGTATTGTATGTAGAATTTTGTAAAAGGAATTTAATCCATTTTAGCATAAGGCTGTAAAATGACATAATCAACAACATACTTTCCAGATGCACAGTACACACAGAGGCAACTGGATGAAGAAGCACCTAGTGTGATCGAGGACTCTCCCATACTGTAAAAAAACAAAACATCTGAAATCTTTCTAAGGCTGAATCTTCTGAAAGCAGGATGGAAAGATCCAGGATTGGGCCCAGCTGGTTGGCCAATTATCAGAAAGAGAATTAAAGAAGCTTGTCTCACTTGTCTCAACATGACACTAACACGGGACTCAGACATAAATCTAGAGGACTACACGGCACCAGAACACAAGCACAGCAAGGCACCATCACACCAAAGGGTGAAAGAGGAGATGTGCACCTCCTGTCTGCTCTTGTCAGTCTGCGAGGACGGCGAGGTGGTGGGAGGAGTCGCTTCAGATGACTTCTGCTGGAAGACAGAATTTCAGACAGAGGGTTAGACATGAAGACGAGAAGGGGGAAAAGAAAAAAAATCAAGAGAGACGAGAAGAACAAGGAGGGCACAGTATGGAGAGAGAGCAAGACGGAGGGGGAGGAGAGTGAAGCAGAGACAGGAGTGACTTAATTAGAGAGAACGAAGGATTTTCTCCACTACAGCAGAGTAGTCTTTGCTTCAGGAGATGCAGCAAACCAAGGTTATATTCAGCCCCGCAGCTGCACAGGATGAATAGTCTCTAAATAGAGACTCACATCACACACAAACCCACAGTTACTGAGTGTAGGGACGACCTCTATTAACCTGCCGTTGACCTTCGAGACAGACCGACAGCTGGGTTTGCATTGACCTCTGCAGCCAACCAGCTACAGTAAATAGTTGTTTTTCTGTCCATCACAGTGTTTCATAGAATAGGAATCAGCTATCAGGCAGCATGACAGTAGCCACATCCTCCTCTGACATTACAATTGTGGAGAAGTTGAAAGGTTGTTTGTATTGTCTAGTAGCAGACATCCCCCAAGGACCGCCACAGATACCAGACTTTTTCAGGAGCAATAAATTTATGAAATAGTCTCATTCTTCAGCCCTTGGCAGGAAATGAAAACCTATTCTCTCTGTATGCTTCTTGCTCAAAGAGATGAGTGACATATTTGGTGATTTCACCTGACATAGATCAGTGCTTTCTACTCACTCATTTAAAATATCGATTAAATCATTTCCTAATAAATGACTTTAGAGCTGACTAATTATTATTTAGTTGTGGTAATTTAACATAACATTTAAGCACAAATTTAGAGGGAGTTTGAGCTGCATTAAGTTTTCTTCTTATTTACACTGATCGGGCATAACATGATGACCATGTGCCCAATATTGTGTTGATCTGACTTCTGCTGACATACAGTATATGAGCTGTAAGGCTGCACGATCAATCAAATAACAGATAGCTGTTAGGGGGGAAATTTGAAAAGGATATGGTCCACAAAGGTTCATTTCCATCGCTGCAAACATCTGCATGCATAATATATTACAGATTTCATGTTTTTGGCACAGAATTCAAACCTTATATTTTGTTGATTTTACACGTTTGCATTCTGCAAAGAAAATCTATCGCGAAAGGCAGCCCAACACCAAGGAATGAAAACACAATTTCTACAGTAATTACTGCCATTTTCAGTCCGTCTTCAAAATCCATACCCAATCCCATCAGCCACTTCATCACATAACAGTCTAAAACTTTCCTGGCTGTAATGAGACATGTCAGTTAGCAGATTTAACTAAACAGTTTTGATGCTACCTTGCTTTTGTCTTTATCTGTTCCTTGTTTATTCTTTGCCATCTGGCTGTTTGCTGCCTTTCTACATGCGCCACGGCTCCAGCTACCTCCCTCAAGATTTGCACATCGTCTCCACTTACTGCCTCTCCACACAACAGCTGAACAGAGTAATTATTCCTAAAAGCAGCAAAAGTAATGAGGTCATAAAAGCACTAAAAATATATACATTTCTTTTGCAGTCTGTTACGTGGGTGAAAATGACACAGTGCACCGCCTGAGCCGCGTGGAGCAACAGGGAAATGTTTAACAAGATTTTGCCCAGGACCAGTATAAATGAAAACCATAAAAAGCAATAAATGTTAGGGTCTGAAATTACTTTAATCATGCTCTCGTGATAAAACTACAATCCACACATACTGGAGGAAAATTAGAGAACTCCTGGGTCATTTTAACTCCTTAATGTTAGCAAGATACAACCCCCTCAACATTATTGAAGCATTGTAAAATCATCTTGATGCAGAACAGAACAAAAAGCAGCCAACATCCAAAAAAAGCTTTGAATGCTCTTCATAAAGCCTGGAGAGCTATTCCTGAAGTTGCCTCAGAGAGTTCAGGCTGTGCTGAAGAATAAAAGGAAGCCATACAAAACATTGACTTTCAAAATCGTTAGAACTGAACTTCTAAACTGCATTTCCATGGATGTTTGTAGTCTAAGGAGCTTGGGGAAAAAAAGCGTCTGGACTTCTTTAGGTTTCTTGAAGACGTTTCACCTCTCATCCGAGAAGCTTCTTCAGTTTTAAGAGCAACTGGTGGAGAGTCCCAGATTTTAAGCCCTAAGGGAGTGTCCCCAAAGAGGGTCATGGACCCCGTATTGATCCTCTACCTAATCACCTAGCCCCACCCTATCATGTGATTTCCAAAGGTCAAATGGCCCAGGACGTGAGTGGGCATTAAGGCGTCTGGGAAGGGATCTCAAAACTGGATTATAGATGGCAGACAGTTGGTGTTGTAAGCCACCGCCTCTGTTCAAAGATGGTTGTTCACAGTGGCTTCTTTCACTCCTCTTTCAAACCATCTGTCTACTCTGTCCAAACCTGCACCCGTTTTCACACCTTGGCTCGTGTGATTAGGTAGAGGATCAATAGGGGGTTCGTGACCCTCTCGGGGGACTCTCCACCAGTTGCTCTTAGAACTAAAGAAGCTTCTCGAATGAGAGGTGAAATGTCTTCAAGAAACTTAAAGAAGTCCAGACTCTTTTCTTTCCAAGCTCCTTAGTCTACCATGACCTGGATGACTGAGAACCTTCACAGACACATGGATGTTTGAACGTCTCATTTTCCTATCACGCATTACTATATCTGAAAGACTAACTTTCTTTCCCATTTAAATCAGCCGGCCTTTCAGACACACTGATAGAAAATGGCCAGAATTAAAAAAAACAAGGACGTGGCCACTTTATTTCAAAATTGCAAAAAAACCAAAAACAAAGACCAGGCAAAGAGTAAATTTTGGACCTGTATTTCTGGAGACGCCAGAATAATATAGAGCTTTTTTTGATAAACATTACATTGGGGATTCTGTGGATAATTATGCATCGTCTCATTTCAGGGTAAATTATAAACTATTCAACCAAATACTGCTGCTTTTCCACATGTATAAATAACTGCATTGCTTTTTTTTAATATCCTGCATGCCATGTGATGCTGCAGGTGGTTCAGATGTAAATCCTATTACAACTATTACATAATTTTGTATTTTCACAGGCATCTGTGCATATTTGTTGTTACAAAGTAAAAATAGTACCTTGTGATCATGCGGATTAAAGGTGGGCCGACTGCTGTGGTGGAGGTTTGGACTGTAATTTACAGTTTGCCTTCACATCCAAACAATTTGTAATGTTTCCAACTAAACACTGAGCTTTCTGTTACTTCAACCAACCTTCAATTTGTTTTGCACAATGCTTCCTGTAGCGACTTCCACAGTCGCTAGAGGCCGGGGATGGAGCCTGCCTCTTTGGCTGACGCGCTGTCAACTTTACGCAATAATGCGAGAGGTGGAATTGCTTGCTTGTTTATTAAAGTGCTTTGAGAGTTTACAGAGTAATGTGATTGGCTCCCGATTCAGACTCTTAAACATCACGGGCTCTAATGCAACAAGGGGAAACTCATTGTGCAGCGGTCAACAAAAACTACGGCTACCCAGCCCTCCTCTCTGTCAAAATCAAACCAGTGAATGACAGACTGACAACGCCCTCTTAATGTCACCGCTAGCACCCACGTGACTCCCGTTACACATCACCATAGCAACCAAACAAATGAAAACCCAGTGATCATCAAAATTCAATACATTTAATTATGGCTCCTACACACCAGCCCCTAATTATTAGGATCCCTTCTAATAATTACCCAGAATTAACCAAGTAGGAGACTTAAAACATGCAGAGAAAAGTCAATCCTTTCCTATATTTTCAATATTATCCACAGGAATCCTATAGGTAATCTATAAGTCTACCTTTAAAGAAAAATTAGAAACTTTATGTCCAAATACAATCAAAGTCTGATAATTGGACCCAGAAATCTTTAACTGTGATCTGCCTCCAGCAGTAAATACAGTTTGGTAATAGGTCGATCCAGGCAACTAGTCTGAGTCTTAATCCGAACTTGACGAGCAAATCCTCTTCGGTCCGGAAAGGTCTTCATCACACGTCCCATTGGCCAAGAGTTCCGAGGTGCCGAACTGTCTGTTGGAGTCAAATTGTTAAATGTTGTCATTGTGTTACTTAAATTTGTAAGTCTTAGTTCAAACTGTAGGATCAAAGACATTCCTTTGTCTCTGACCACCTCTCCAGCCAGTTTGTTGGTGGGGGGAGACTGTAGTGTTTTATTGTAGTGACATCTATGTGAGGGTTCTGTTTGTTGCTTAGTAAACTTCCTGCCTTTATGATCCTTTTGTGGACAGGAGGTCACACACACACACACACACACACACTCTCGCACATACATACACACACACACATTCTTGCACATGCATACACGTGCTTACACGTGCACACACATACACACATAGTGCCTTGTCTTTTGTAACCATAGGGGGGTTTTACAATGGGAGGTGCTTGTGTGTACTATAACTGTTTTCAATAAAAGGCGGCAAGCGGAGGCCTAAGGCAGGGCCATTCTGCGGTTGGATTCAGAGTGCTTTCTGAGACACCGACCGGGGCCTCCCTTGCGCAAGTAAATTAGATCGATCGCTGATTGTCTTGTTTCCTTCGTTAACGAGAATAAGTTTCTAAACCAGCGGGGCCTGTGGAAGCGCAGACCCAACACTGTCCATGATGAGAACCAGATCTCCCACGATGAGGTTCCTCTTTACTCCAATCCATCGCTGACGTTCCTGTTGCTGCAGTAGGTATTCCTTCACCCATCTTTTCCAAAACAAGTCAGAAATGTATTGGACTTGTTTCCATCTTCTGTGTGTATACATATCATATCAGTGGAACGGAATACTCCTGGTGGTAATATCGGTGAGGTTTTTAACAGAAGAAGATGATTAGGGGTTAAAGCTTCCAGGTCTTTAGGATCCATTGAGGCTTTGGTAATTGGGCGGCTGTTAATGATGGCTTCAACCTCACAAAGTACTGTATGAAGACCTTCTTCATCCAGGTTTTGTACTTTCATTATGGAATTAAGTACTTTGCGAACCAGTCTTATCAGTCGCTCCCAGGTTCCTCCGTGATGTGAGCCTCCAGGTGGATTAAAGGTCCATTTAACTCCCTTTTGCAGAAAGACATCCTTGATTTTCGCCTGGTTCCAATGTTCAATGGCAGTTTAAGTTCACGTTCAGCACCTACAAAGTTGGTTCCGTTGTCAGAACGCAGTTCTCGAACCTGACCTCTTCTGCATTGAAACGTCTGAATGCATTAATGAAAGATTCAGTGTCCAGTGATGGAGCAACCTCAGTGTGACCAGCACGGATAGCAAGGCAGGTGAATATAACACCGTATATCTTCACCACGCTCCTCCTACTTTTCACATTGAAGGGTTCGAAGTAATCCACTCCCACCCGCGTGAATGGAGGTTCATCTGGAATGATTCTTTCATTGGGTAAATCCGCCATCTGTTGATTCACTGGTGGAGCATTAAGACATCGACAGATGACACATTTAGATAGCACTTTTCTTATTGCTGTACTAGCTCCAATCAACCAGTACTTTTCTCTTAGCTTAGACAGCATGTGGTTACGAGCACCACGTCCAACTTCCTGATGTATATGTCTAAGCAAGACCTCGGAGATGTGTTGATCCTTTGCTAGTATTATGGGATGTTTCACCTCAACCGGCATCGATGATCCACTGCGTCTCCCACCCACTCTGAGAATTTCATCTTGCAGCTGTGGGCAGAGTCTTCGAAGAGCACTTGATTTTATAATGGGTTGTCCCTTCTCCAGACCCAGTTCCAAGGAAAATCTCATCCTCTGACAGAACTTGATGATGACAACCTCAGCTTTGTCCAGATCTTCCACTGTAAGGTTCTTAATCACAGATGTCCTCTTGAAGTTCCTCAGCTTCTCTTCCACAAATGATTTCTATTGCTCTTTGCTGACCTCTGACTGTGGTAAGCTTGAACACAATTCTCTCCTTTTCTTCACAAAGGACAGAAGCAAGTCCTTAAATTTTAACAGCCATGCCACTGACTTCTTAAGACGTGTCCAGGTGGAAAAATGTTTAAACAAGCGAGTAACAGAATTTTCTCCAGCTTGCTCAACACTCACTGTGGCAACTGTTTTTACCTCAGGATCATCAGATGAAAGCAGACTGATGTCATCTGGGTGGACAGGCCATTCACTCATAGATTGTAGAAGATACTGAGGCCCGGACAACCATTTTGTCTTCTTCATAAAAACATCGACTTTCACTCCTCTTGAGGCCATATCTGCTGGACTACTGGCTGTGTCCACATATCTCCATTGCGAAGAAGATGAAACTCTTAAGATTTGTGAAACTCTGTTGGCCACAAAAACCTTGAATCTTGAAGTCTCACTCCTGATGTATTTAAGAACAGAAGCACTGTCTGTCCAAAACACAGAATCCTGAAGCTCCATCTGCAGCTCTTTCCTCCAGAGTACATCTATTCGACTGGCCATGGTTGCTGCAATCAGCTCCATTCTCGGGATGATAAAGGATGTAAGAGGAGCAACACGAGTCTTTCGCATAACAAATGCACAGTGCCGTTCTGAACAGATGTCTTCAATCAGCAGATAGGTCACTGTTCCATACCCATCCTCACTGGCATCACAGAAATGGTGCAACTGAGCTCTCGTGATTTCTCCAAATCCATCAGGTTTCAGACATCGACTCACTTCAAACTTGCTCAATAGCTGAAGCTGCTGGAGCCATGTTAACCATCTTTTGGAAAACAGCTCTGGCACATTATCATCCCAGCTGATTCCTTCCTTGCATAGATCTCTTACGATTTTCTTTGCAGTTACCACATACCACAGGACTTAGCATTCCAAGAGGATCACAGATAAAACTGACAATTGAAAGGATTCCTCTTCTGGTGAGTGGTCTGTCCTTGAGCACAATCTTGAACTTAAAGGAGTCTGATTTTATGCACCACTCCACACCCAAAACTTGCTCGATCATTGAGGAATCCAATTCCATGTTCAACCCTTTCATGCCTGTTGCTCTGTGACTTTCAGGAATGGCTTCCAGCACCCCAGGCTTGTTGGTGATCCACTTTTTAAGCGGAAATCCTCCACACAAAGAAACCAACTCCTGGTACATTAACACTGCTTCCTCATCAGTTCCAACGGACACAAGACAATCATCCACATAAAAACGGTGCAACAACTTCTTCACAGCTTCCTCACTGTAGAGATGTCCAAAGTCATCCACACACTTTCTGAGTGCAAAGTTGGCGCAACTTGGTGATGAAGTTGCCCCGAAGAGATGTACATTCATCCTGTATTCAGATGTTGGTTGTTCCACATCACCTTTAGGCCACCAGAGAAATCTCAACAGATCTTTATCTTCAGCTGGAACCATGACTTGGTGGAACATGGATTCAATATCTCCCATAATTACAACTAACTCCTTCCTGAATCTTGTGATCACTCCTATTAAAGAGCTTGTAAGATCAGGTCCTTGTAAGAGTTGGGAGTTTAAAGATGTTCCATGATAACTCACTCCACAGTCAAACACAACTCTGAGTTTCTTCTTGGTAGGATGGTAAACACCATGGTGTGGTATATACCACAACTTGCCATCATTGCGATTGATCTCCTCTTCCGGGACCTTTTCAGCATAACCTTTAGCCAGGAGCTCATTCATGAAGACTTTGTACTCAGTATGAAACACTGCGTCTCTCTCAAATCTCTTTTTTAGAAAGCGCAGATGTTGTTGAACAACTTTCTTGTTGTTTGGCATACTGATACTGGCACTCCGAAAAGGTAATGTTATCTGGATATGACCACCCACATATTTGGCAGAGTTAGTCACTATTTCCAGAAATCTCTGATCCTCTCTTGACAATCCAACCTGCTCATCAACTTTGCTCTCAGGAAAGTCACTTTTGAACTGTTGCTGCCAAAGCTCCTCCAGGGTCACAACATAAACTCTGTTGACCGTAATTTGTGGATGCTTCTGATTACCTGTATCTTCACAGTTTCCTGAAAGTGGACCATTTATGGTCCAGCCAAGTCTTGTCCTTACGGCATACTGTCCTCTATCAACACTACACACCACTTCCAGAGGTTCCAAGGCTTTAGGAATGTTTGTTCCAATCAGAAGTTCGATTCCTGCATTTATTTGAGGCAAGTTCATGTGTTTTAAATGTGACCATCCTTCTATATCTCCTGGTTTTGTAATATTTCCTTTATGTACAGGCATGGACTCCTGTGTGTACACTTTTGGCAGCTCCAGAAATTCGTCACAACAAAGAGCAGCAACCTCCAGTCCTGATAAAGTGTTGCTGCTCACAATTCTTTCCTGGCCCATGGTTCTGAGGAGGACGTTTCCTTTCCTTCCCTCAAGGTGTAGTCTGCGCATCAGACTCTCAGTGCAGAAAACTGCTGTGCTCCCTTGGTCTAAAAAAGCATATGTTGTACTAATGTTGCTTCCTTTCTTTGACTTTACTTGGACAGGTACAATGGGCAGTTTACATTCCTGGTCTCCAGCCCCTGTAAGACCACTCGACACCAATGTGTTCACATGCGGCTGCATGTTCCTGTCGGTCTTTTCAGAAGGTGTACTTTCTTTGTGCAGGATGGCAGGATGTTTCCGGCTGCATTTGGAACAGGAAATCCTCTTACGGCAATCTTTACTGATGTGTCCTATACACAAGCAGCCAAAACAGATGCCATTTTCCTTTAAGAAGGTTATCTTCCTCTCATGAGCCATTTTTCCCAACTGTGCACATACGTCCAACGTGTGTCTTCCTCCACAACAAATACAGACGTTCCTTCCAACCTGATTATTTTTCATTTCCGTTTCCGCAGGTGTTAAAAGATTTTATGTTTTTACATCTTTTATTCTTGTTTTCTTATCTTTAGTCTACAAGTATATCATAAAGTGTTCATATGTTTTCACTTCACTCACCGTGTTTCTCCATATTATGAGAAGAAACACTTGCACCCCCACATTTCCCGTTTCCTGCTTCCCACAACTGTCGACCAAGTTTGAGAAGAGGCAGCTGATGTTTTGTTCACAGGAAGGCAAACCAGACACACGCAAACAAAATACCCTTACATGGAAACAAGGAATGGGATATACAGGAAATGTGATGTATTCACATACGCGATGTGTCCTATAAATAAAGAGCTATCGCCTGCACTCGGGGTGAGTCTCGTCAGAGTCCTCACCCGTGCACGTTGCTGTTATTATATTCTAAACTGTCTGAGTGTCTTTATTCAGCCTGAAGAATGTCTTGTCATTACACAAACTCCTGACAGCAGGCTTAGGTGTACTCTCCACAACTTGCATAGTGGTGGGTACTTGTTCCTTTATTTCCAGGTCGACCTTGATACTTGGGTTTACTCATTCCTTTAGTTGGTAAAGAAAGTGGAGAATCTTGAATATTACCAAATACAGGATCAGTTAATATTCTTATTTGCTTCTCCAAAAAGTCTGCAATATCCATAAATTTGGCTCTTCTTTTATGCTTTTCTTGTAGGTCACAAACATGGCTTCTCCATATGTCCCTGAATTTATACAGCAATGTTTTAATAATGTTCACCATATTGGAAGGCATGTCCAAATCAGTCAATCATCCAAATCAGAGGCTGCACCTCCTCCAATGCATTACAGCATCCCCTGAGGAGCAAACTGTAGTTCTGAAGAGCTTTTACTTCCTCTGTTTTAATTGAAGGCCACGAAAGTGCCTTATCCAGATATGCAGCTGCGACCTTCTGTTCATCGAGTTCATTTGTTGACAGTTTCTCACCAATTCCTTTGCATGGCCTCTTGTGTATTGTTCCAAAAATTATAAACAATCACTGTTATTTTTTGTATTGCACTCAACTGCATTCTCAAATGCTTTAATAAATGAATAATACTGAAGCGGATCTCCATCAAAATGAGGTATTTCTCTCTTTGGTAAGGCAAAGAGGCTTTGTTGTTGGATTAAGAGTGTTGTTATTTCATTTTGTTTAGTCATCATTCCAATAACATCATTTTGGGGTTCCAGTTCCTCCATACCATTTGTATGACAGTTATTTTGTCCATTTGCATCAGATGGGTTTGAAGGAATAACTGAATATTGTCGAGGATGATTATTTTGAGAAGATTCAGTCAGCACTGCTTGTTCCATGACACATTCCTGGGTTTTTTCTTTTCTCCTGTTTTGAGTTTCAGCTTTATTCAATGAATTTTGTTTTGCAGAAATGTGAGGTATAAATTCCAGTGCATCAACATTAAGGGTTTGTTTAGATCTTTCATTGGAAATGTATGAATTCATTCCATCTGAAACTTTTGAAGATCCTTTCTTGCTTGTTATGCTTTGAACTTTAAGGACATTTATTGTTGCCATTTTTTTCAGCAATTTCAGTGTCCAACTGTAGCCTTTCCTTTCTTTTACGAAGACGTTCCTCCTCTTCTTCCAGTACATGTTTTTCATCCAATAATATCTGCTTTACCATTAGAGCTGCCAACTCTGCCTCAGCTTTCATACGAACAGATGAAGTTGAAGATCTTGATGAAGTTTTGTGGCTTTCAACATTTGAAACACTGTCACTTGGCTTGATATCATCCTCCACTTCCGTCTCAGTATTTGATGCAACGTTGTTTTCCAATAAATTGATTTGCTTTGGACAAACAGTAGGGTTTTGTTCTCTTTGATTTATCCAGTTTTGAATTTCATTTAAAAACACATTGGTGTATTTCATGATACTTGAAAACCATTCCTCTTGTTTTATTACTTCTTCCTCTGGCACCAAAGGCAACACCTGAACATGTGAAATTGAAGCCTTTTCACACAGTGCTTTTAAATCCACCACATACTGCTTAATTTGAGAAAGATTTTCATTGTGTTGCATGAGCCCTTTCATTTTTTGTATTACTCCTTTCATTTTATTGACATATATTTTGCATTCATTTTGTAATTTTTCAATTTTATTCAACAATGCCTTTCCAATCATTTTTCTTTCTCTCTTTTCCCCCAAATCATTAGAGGAACAATCACCACCTGTTTGATTCATGATTTTCCCGTTTGTTTGTTCGATTTTTATTTATTTTTATTTTAATCTTCAATGATCATCCATTAAAACATATATCCACTGGGAGCCACAATAGACTTTGACCATAAAATCCTTTCAACATAACGGCACTTTAATTGTCCATTTGAACGTCATCCAAGCAGCATAATTAATAAGACGCAGCGCAGACATCAATCCAAGAGCAAAGCCAAAAACGTTGCACATTTAACCAACATTCATTCCATTCAATGTCTCCTCTTGAAACATCTCAGCGCTAATGCAATGTGGCTTCCTTTTCCACAATCAGACATGCACAGGTAGTCTTACCTGCGCTCCTCAGAATTGCGTCAGGTGTGTCGGCGCTGCTGGCTCACTCATTCAGATGCGCTGCACTTACTTGGCGTCTTTCAGGTTCCTTGATCTAATTTCTTCGATCCTGCTTGTGGCTTGCTTCTCCAAAATGCCGTTTTTTGTTGACTAAAGATGTAGCGACTTCCACAGTCGCTAGAGGCCGGGGATGGAGCCGGCCTCTTTGGCTGACGCGCTGTCAACTTTACGCAATAATGCGAGAGGTGGAATTGCTTGCTTGTTTATTAAAGTGCTTTGAGAGTTTACAGAGTAATGTGATCGGCTCCCGATTCAGACTCTTAAACATCACGGGCTCTAATGCAACAAGGGGAAACTCGTTGTGCAGCGGTCAACAAAAACTACGGCTACCCAGCCCTCCTCTCTGTCAAAATCAAACCAGTGAATGACAGACTGACAACGCCCTCTTAATGTCACCGCTAGCACCCACGTGACTCCCGTTACACATCACCATAGCAACCAAACAAATGAAAACCCAGTGATCATCAAAATTCAATACATTTAATTATGGCTCCTACACTTCCATCTACTGATTGTTTTGTTTTTTTAACAATTACTGGTGTCTGGTTGATCATCATTTAATGCTGCATTCCTATTAATTGATTAGGACTGTAGCACAGCATAGTCACATTGACAGACATCAAGATACTGTCAGAATTTTATTCCTGTTGTTACGAGGACAGCTTGAAACTTGTCTCACTGTGAGATGAAGCACCAAAGATATGAAGGAAGAAAAAAAAGAGATAATGTCGCAACTCTTTTTTATATTTTATTCTTTTGTCTTGGAGAATCCAAAATAGCAAAGTGTGTACCTGAATTCAAACAGAATGAAGAGTTTGTATGTGTCAGTGGAGTTCAGAGTAGTGCAGCTGTCCCTTTGCATCAAAAGGAGACAGTTAAGGTGGTTTGAGCATGTGTTTGCATGCAAGCTCGAGGCCTTCCTTTGGAAATTTTCTAGGCGCATCCAGCAGGGAGAAGGCACAGAATAAGATCCAGAACTTGTGGGATTATATGTCTCACAATGCCTGGGAGTGTACTGGATACCAGGTGGAACTATAAAATGATGGTTGGCTGAATGTATATTTATAATTTTCCATTTTTGTTAATTAAGCGAGTGTATTGGCTCACGCTACCAGGAACAGCTGAACAGTGAATCCAATTCTTGGTCCAAGCTCAAGTGATCCTACCTTGATGATCAGACAAACCTTCCATGGTTCAATCGTAGTAGCAAGTTTTAAAAAAAAAAACAGAAAGAAAGAAAAGAAAGCTGTGGGTGTCAGTCCTGTTGTCTCAAACCAAGCTACAAAGTTCCAGCAGCACACTGTTGTTAAGCTCCTGTTTGTTTTGTTGGAAGCTAAAATGAGGCTAAAATGATGCACGCCAAAACACTCTTTAGTATTTAACTCCCTGGGAAAAATACATTTCAAGAAAAGATGTTACATTGTATCACTAACATCAACCCACCTTCCTTCCTTTCTCAGTGCCATCCTCCCCTCCTCCGCTCCCTAAACCACCTCAGGGTGGAAAGTAACGCTGACTACAGTATGTCTTTCTGAGGCCAGAACAGAGAACTGTTTTCTCTATTTTTCATCTTTCTACATTTCTCTTCTCCTCCCTCCCCCTTCTACTGCTTTTGTTGCCTGTGGTGGTGAAAGCAGCGCAGCTGAGATGTGAATTCAGAGCATTTTCTACCCCCCTAACTCATTCTGTTGATGTCTTTTAAGGCTGTTTTTTATACATTTCTCTCAAAACTTCCTCATCTTCTGACTTTGATGCTGCTGGAGATGTCAATACTAAACAGGCACAGATGGGCTGATGATGAAGATAAAGAGAAAGGAGGCTGGAGGGTAAGAGGGTGAGGCTAAAGGGATGCAGAGGGAGGGGAGGGCGAGGGGGGATATAAAAAGGATAGATAACAAGACTAGTACGCACTGGGTGAAAGAGGATGAACAGAGGTTGAATAGATATTAGGACTTAGAGATGGAAGTGTCTGGCTCTCTAGTGTGGTGAGTGCTGATAGTGAGAGAGAAAAATGCTTAACATCTTTACTGAAATTTGTCTGCTGGCCAGACCTTTAACAGCTTCATTTGTACTCTTACAGAGAACACTTACCGCGGAGAAGTGGAACAGTTACACAGAGACTAATAAAACAAGAATTATGGAGGCCGAGGGATAATGTTAGGTGTTTGAGCTCTAATCCACTTCCACAGTGTTCTCACAAAGCAGTCTGTTAAGTGACCTTGAGCTATGTGTTGTGGTTAGAGATGCACTGATTGATGGGCCAGGCCCCCTCTTGGCCCTGACAAGTGAACGGGCAGTGAGTCTTACATATGTACAGTAATGAGCCGGTCCGTTTCACGCATGAGCAACACACACACAATTATTCAGGAAAACAGTTGCGTGCACACTCACAAGTGTCACTAACGTAGGAGCCTCTCACCGCAGGCTAGGATCATCAAAGTAAACTAATAGGGGGTTAGTACCAACAAACATAAGAAACTTTAATCACCACCACAATCACGCAGATGAATATGGAAATTTTAAACACAGTAACAAAGATAAAGTGGATAACCAGCAGCCTCAGTATGAGCAAAGGATCAAAGAAGAACGAGGACAACAGTAAAACTCCTTCTGACCTTCTCCATCTCTCAAAGCAAACATCACATCAGTAGTAATCTTCCCTGCACGAAGCCATACTGCTGCTCACTGATGGTCACCTCTCTTCTTCACCTAGCTTCAACAACTCTTTCCCATATCCTCATGGTATGGCTCATGGGATAACTTTATCCCACTACAGCTCTGTACATCACACTGGCTTTAAAAATGAGGTATAGGGATGTGTTTTTTCTGCATTTTTGTCAATATTCTGAAACTAACCTGAAAGAAACTAGAAAGTGTTCTAAGCTTGGCTCTGCAGGGAGTTTTTCCTCCCCCCAGTCACCAAATACTTGCTCAGAGTTCAGCATGAACTCAGTTGGGATTTTCTTTCTCTCATTTTAGAGACTTTGCCTTATAATAACCAGTGCACTGAGAATAAACAGGTGTTCTAGCTCAAAGAGATAACAGCTTTCAGACTAGACAAAAGTTGTGGACATCAAATCATATGAATGAGAGTGTTACCTAACTGTTCACTTTTGAAGTGCTTGGCAAATCTTTGCAACGGTCGATATTCGAGCACCGCCTAACGTGTCATTTTTTTATACTGAGCTATTTAGTGAGCCGCAGTAAACATGGCTTGAGTGTACATGCTGTTTTTTTAAGTGCTGCAATTATCTGTCACACACATTCAAGAAGCATCACACGAGACTCAACTCACCATTAGGGTCCTCAAGTGTTTTTAAAGTGTTGCATTGAATTGTGTTTTCTCTCAGCAAAAAGAGCTGAAGTAATGCAAGTGACAAGCTTCAGTATTTAACTGGTCTGAGAACAGTCTCTTGAACCAGACTGTGGGTTTAAAAGGTTGAGATGATAAATGTCTTAAAACTACAGTGTAGTGTGTGCATAGGTTCACAGACGATCTTGAACCTAGCTAACATCAAGCAGGCAAATATCAGGATGATTATTTATAACCATGAATTGAATCATGCTTTCATGAGCAGAGACGTTGCAGGTTCTTGGAGCAGGAAGGATCATTAAATCATGTGAGGAAACACATGAAGAAAAAAAAAAAAATAAAAATAAATAAAGCAGCAGATACCCAGCTTTCAAGGCTAACACTGCTAGCTTGGTACTGCTGATGATAAGAGCTGATGTGGGGTTTTTTCTTTTTTTAATTTCCATGATTTGAATAAATAGACACAGTAATTTCTTTGGATCATGGCTTGGAGAATGCAACCATCATTGCATCCCTATATCATATTGAAACCTGATGTAATACTGAATAAAGTTACACAGGTTCACCATCCTGTTAATTTTGCTAATTAGTATTTAAAGAACCAAGCACCTAGAAGTAAGATCGCAAACGGCAACCAACTGAATACCAACTAGAAAACTATTTTTTGGTAGGGGTACTGAGGTTGGACAATGGAGAAAAAGCTAGAAAGCTGTAAGGGAGTGACCTGTTTTCAAGTAATTTAATTAGTGGATGTAATCACTAATATATTAAAATAGTATACTCAATTTTGACCATGACACTCCCCTAAATTCTATACAGTAGACTTATAAACCAATTATTTTTTGTAGAAAATAAATAGCGGAAATACTACCAAAAACTGAACAATTCAGGTGAAGTTCAAGAACACAGAGCATACAGTCAAAAATAAACTCAAGTCTTTACAGTGAGAAAACTCCCACTTTGGAACTAAAAGAACTAAATTACAGAAAGTTGATTTTATTCATCTGTATGTAGCATTTTCAGTGTGAGAATTAAAAGTCTGACAGTCGACAATTAATCAGTAGCAAAAATAGTTCCTGAGTGTGGTGCAATTTTTCAAGATTCAAGAATTACACGATTTTTGTTCAATTAAATCATGTTAACATGAAATAAACAGAAAAGAGTTGTGACAACAAAATCTGAGGAAACTGAGTTTATGCAGTATCATATGGAGCTCAGAGTTACCTGCAGTCCAATATTTTTTGGCTGATATTAGCCATTTCTCAATATATAACTGTCTGCATTTAGAAATACTGATAAATAAAAATGTAAAAAGTAAAGAAGAAACATGAGAAACATTCTTCAGCCATGTTATGAGTGTTGATGTTGCATAGTCTGTCCACCAGGTCCCTTTGCAACTTCCTTGCTGGCAACGCACATGCTTGGAATGCCACAAAACACAACAACCAGCTGATCCAAGTATACTGGACCAATATACTGGAATATTAGATTTTAAAGCCAGGTTTGCTGGCGTCTCCCTGAGAGACTGAGTGAATAATTCAGTCTTTCGAGAGGGGCTCAGAGAAGAACTGCTGCCACTCCACGCTAAAGAAGCCAGTTAAGGTGGTGCAGGTATCTGACTAGGATCTCTCCTAGGTGAGGTGCTCTGGTTATGTCCTACTGGGATGAGGCCCCAAGGTAGACCCAACGCAGGACCCAACTGCTTAGGCTGCTGCCCCTGCAACCTGGCCCCAGATAAGTGGAAGATACATGGATTGATGGATGGATGGACATATTTGGTTTTAAATCACCAAATAAAAAGTATCTACAGTTTTGTGAAAAAGTGTTTGTCCCCTTCCTGATTTCAATTAAATGCTTCAGACACAAAATGCAGTTTCTAAATTAGAGTGTTTATCACTAAGGGGAAACAAATCGAAATCTACACGGTCCTGTGTGTTTTTCTTAATCCAATCAGAGGTGACTTGTTGGTGCGTTTTGGATCATTGTCCTGCTGCAGAATCCAAGTGTGTTTGAGCTCAAACAGATGTCTGGACATTCTCCTTCAGGATGTTTTGATAGACAGCAGAAATTGTGGTTCCATTCACCACAGCAGGTCTCCCAGGTGCTAAGGCAGCAAAACAGCCCCAGACCATCACACTACCATAACCATATTTTAATGCTGAAATAAAATACAGGGCCATGTAGGTTTCGATTTGTCCACCTTAATAATAAACATATTCATTTAGAAACTGCATTTTGTGTTTACATGTGTTATCTTTGTCTAATATTTACAACTCTTTGATCATCTGAAACAAAGTGTGACAAACATAAATGGGGAAAAAACTGTCTTTTAAAATAATTCCCATATTAGTTCTGCTCTCGTGTCATAGTCGATTCTGGGGCCGCACGCTACTGGACACAGACTCCTGATGTCATGCTGGAGCCACTCTTCCTGTTTGGGGGTTGCAGTTCCTACTGCTGCTATGACCACTGGGACCCTTGGGACTACTTTGAATGTCACCTTCTACATATTTCTGATGTTACTAACAGCCACATCTATAGCAACTGCTGTCCGTTGTCCTCTGCTTCTCATCCGCCACCACTTATTCTGGTTGGTTAATAAGCAGCTGTTTGTCTGCCTGGAACAAAGTCCCCCAGGATGTTAGCTCTGTTGTTAAGGATCATTTTCAGAGAAGATCAAACCCTTAATAGCGGGTCAATCTCTGCTTCAGGTGGATTTAATGTCTACTGTATGCTGGCTAAATGAAAAGGTAAAAGTGACTTATTTAAATTGCACAACAAGTAGCTGCAATGTAAGCTGCAATCTAATGTAATTGTCAACCCATCCTTTTCACAAAATGAGAAATCTGTGTTGTTCTCCTGAACCAAAAAAACAAACAAACTTAAAGCGACCTCTGTCTAACCTTCCCCGTAGCTCATCTGCTAGCCACTGACGTCAGAAAATAACATGTCAGAGCATGGCAGAAGTTAACTAGGTTGCCACAGCTGGCTGCTAGAACATGCACAACATTGGTAAGTACTGTGGACACTGCAGGGAGGACACTCATGACTAACACAGGCAAATAAGGTTAAAAATCAGCAGCCTTCCTCCAAGGCGACCGTGCTGCTCTCTTGTGACATTTTTAGGCCAATCACTGGGCTCATCACCGAGGGTTTGCAAGATGCACTTTGATGGATTGTTGATTCCAGTAACACTGAAATTATTTGTGGTTTATACACAAACACAATCCAACTAATTTACTCACAGCAGAACAATGAGAGCATGCTACATGGGCAGGGGAAAAAGCATGCATGCATTCATGAGCATGCAAAAGCAAGAGATGACAAAAGACCGCTGCACTCTATCAAGTTCTCTTTTTACTGGCTTTCTAAAGAAGTTTTTAAAAAAAACCCAGAACTTCAAGCAGTAGGACTTGCAAGCATCAACAAGGCTGTTTGACATTACACAATCTCTTTTTCCCCCTCTCAGACTTTCAGAAATGGTAAGAAGCTGTTGTATCACATCTCTTGCTAACAGAAGATCTGGCTTCAAATAGGGAAACGCAGTTGTTCAAACAGGAGACTTTAATAATGAACTCAAGGACAAAGGTTTTTGTACTTTTGAAGTCAAACATGTTTGTAAAGTTCTGACATAAGTTAAGTCACTTACTATTCCTTTAGCCTCCTGGAAGAACAGACCACCTTCCAAGTTCACAAGTCAGAATTTTCTCCACTTGAGATGTTACAAATAGATAACTATTAAGCATTAAGCTACAATTTATTAATGTCCCTCACTGCTCACAACTTAATGTGAAGGACAGAGCCACAGCACGCTGCTAACAGGAAGGTTAAAGCTAAAGCTGTGGATAGGGTCAGCAACACACACACACCAGACAGCCCTTTATGACAACTACTGAAGTCACTTTCTTGGTCTCAAAGCCACCAGATTCCACTGAGTAAACAGTTAAAACACACAAGTTGAAACGTGAAGACTGGGTCAAGAAATATTTGAAGACAGATTTTTCAAAGGTTTTATAGACTGATGAGATAAGAGTGACTCTTGAACTCTCAAGGCCTAAACCCGTGAGAACCTGTGGGCCTTGCTTAAACGGGAGATTTACAGTGTAGGGAAACAGTACACCTCTCTGAACAGTGTCTGGGAGGCTGTGGTTGCTGCTGCACAAAAAGTTGATCGTCATCAGCTCAAGAAACTGACAGACTCCATGAATGGAAGGCTTGTGACACTTATTGAAAAGAAGGGTGGTGATATTGGTCACTGATTCTTTAATTTTTTTTATTCATTTTTTTTTTTATTTTGACATGTCAGAAATGTTTATATGTACATTTTGAGTTGTTTTACTATTCTCACTTTAACATTTGCAAATAAACTAGTGAGATGGGAAAATGTTTGTTTTTATTGCATAATAATTCTGCACACTAATAAATATATTCTCTGAAAGACAAAACCTCACTTTTACATTCTTTAACATTCGGGTTTAGGTTCATTAACATTTAGGATTGACTGTCCTTGATCCATAATGAAATTAATGCTCAAAAATACAACTTGCCTAATAATTGTGCACACAGTGTATGTGTGTGCAGTATAAGCCAATATAAGCATATAAGTATAAGCGAACTGCAGCTAACATGAATAGATGATCAGGAACAAGTGTGACGACCTCAATAAAAGCAGAAAATCTGGCACTTTGCTGGTCTGCAATATCCAGGTATGTGTCAACACAATGCCACAATCTTCCCAGAAAATTCACCCCAAGGTCAGATCATACATTCTCAGAGAAATTGCAAAAAACTCGAGAGCCACATCTCTGATTCAGTCAGCATGTTAAATGTTAAAAGTTCATGACAGTACAATCAAGAATGGCTTGTTTGGAAGGGCTGCCTGGGGAAAGCCTCTTCCTTCTCAAAATACACGGCAGCATAGCTTATATGCTTACATATCTGGAAACAGGACAGCAACCTCCTTTAATATACAGAAAAATAAAAAAATCATGGCTGGCTTGTTCTGTATTGAGCTTGAGTTTGTCCCTTGCCTGATAGAAGGCACATAAACAAGTGGAACAGCATCAGCTGCTGTGCTCATCCTCATGTCTGCCAACATGAGGCTTACATTTGTCAGAGGAAAGCAACCTTCGTCTTCACAGCGTGTTTATCTGTAAATACAAAGCCCTCAAGTCAATACTGTGATGTAATAATAACATTACAGAAATGACACAATGCAATTTCAATCGTTACAAAAACGCTCTTCACTTAAACTAGCGAGGCTTCAATCTGACAGCAGGCAGACAAAATGAACAAAAAGTTTCAGCACAAAGGAAACACTCTGAAATATAAAAACCAAGCAGTGTTTTAATTCACACTGGCTTGTTCACAGCAGGCTTCCTCTGGTGCATATTTATTCCATTGCAATGTCTAAGTTTCCCTCATTCGCTTCTGTTTCTCAGTTTATGCATTTTTTCCCCCCTTTGTCCCACTCGCCTCTTGCCTCTCTCTCACACACTCTGTGTTGTCTCTGGCTTTCTCTGAAGCATTGCCAGCAGCCAGACTGTGATCTAGGATCTGTTTCTGCCACCCACGCAGACGGCTTGGCTTTTATATGCAAATTAATTATTAAAAACAACTCATTATCACTTTAAGCAGTTTCGCGCAGATGGAGAACGAAGAGGAGAGGGCGGGATACAGTAACCCTGAGCTACAGTTGGCGTATGCACATGTGTGCTCGTGTATTGGAATGACTTTAAGGCATCCACTGGTTTGATTTATGGATTGGACACACAGCACCAAGAAACATTTTGTGTCATTCTGTCACTGCAGTTGCATCATCACACTGTATTATTATTATTGTTTTTATTTATCTATGTATTTTAAACAGCATGCTGGGTGGCGTTGGCAGCTGAAATCTGCAGGTGATGGATGTGATGCTGTTGCAGCAAAGATTGCATCCTTCTGAATTCCACACAGTCCACCACAATTGTCAGATTCTCTGTTTTTGTCTATTTTGTTTTAGACAGGGCTCAATTTTAAATAAAGAGGTGAGCATATCTGCAAGTACTGCCTGTGAGGCAAAGCTCAGAGTTAAGATCGATTAGATCAGACTGATCTAATCGACCATACAGTTTCACAGACTTTGTCTACTGTCAATGATTTAACTAATATGGTCATGTCAGGCGCACAGCTCTGACTATGAGCTCAGAAGCCCCGCCCATCTGCTGTTCAAACAGGCAGCCAATCAAAAGAAAGTTGGCTTAAAAGGAGGCAGGAAAGGAGCTAAAAAAGCACATTTAATAGATACAGTGGTGTAAAAAAAAGCATTCGCCCCCTTCTTGATTTCCCATTTTTATATGTTTGACAGACTTAAATGCTTCAGATTGTCAAACAAATGTAAATATTAGACAAAGATAACACATGTAAACACAAAAATGGAAAATCAGTAAGGGGGCACTCTAAACTGAAGGTATCAAGGCCCGGCATAAGTTAAAAAAGGATTACTCAAAAATGTGAATCATGTAAATCTACTCTAAAAGAGTTCTAGAACAAAAAAAATGAATTAGCTGATATAATAAAGAAACTATTTTGTTGCGAAAGATCATTCAGATCCTTAAAAATGGAGCTTATCCAAAAACCAGGTGGCAGTTCTTCAGTTAGGTAGTTGTCAAACTTCCTTGACAGACTGCATCTATTAGTCTAATATTCCATCTTTCATTGTTTTACACCTCTCACCTATTGGCTTAAAAATTTAACAAAAAAGCTCATGCAGTAATAGTTCACTGGCCTCAGCTGTAAAGCTTTCATCACATAGGCTCAGCACGCCTGAATTTTTCTAGACATTCCCTGACAGCGCTGCATGTGAACCAGCAAATGTCAGATTTAATCTGATCTAAAGTTTTAAAGTCGTTCATTGGATCAGGTAGTTTAACCTTCTGAGCTCTCTACTACAAAGTGCATGTAATGTCTGTGCCAGTGTGAGAATAGTGCAGGAAACCTTCAGTAGTGATACAACACAAATTCTCTTCCCGCACCCCGCACAACTCCAAGCCAAACCTATAAAAAAAACATATACTCATTTGGTTTGTTTACAACCCCATAAATCTCATCCTTTGGACAGACGAGACTAAAGTGTAGATATTTGGCCATAATGCAAAGCAACACCGCTGAAGACAACCAAACACAGAATATCGACACAAACACCTCATACATAGCATGCTGGTAGAAGTTGCTGAAGTTTGAAAAGTATCTAATGTCTTTGCGTTTCCCAAATGAGCATCAGTATTGAATATAGATTATATACAGTATTCAGTTGTGGTCCAAAGTTTACATGCATACACTTACCAGCACAAATTGTCATGGAGCTGTTGATGATTTCTTTTTCAGTGCAGATTGATTGTACAGTTTGAACTGGATTTTCTCTAATCCACACAAGGTCAAATAAAAACATACACTGACTTAGATCTTTGAATAAGTGGTGCTGAACGTTCTACAATGTCTTTAACTTAACAAGGAAATGGATTATTAGCTTCTTGTTAGTAATTATAACTGACAACAAACGGGCATTTCTCTTTGCCGACATAGACAGGATTTGTTTCACAGCACTAATTTAACTGACCAATACTCAGAACAATGGCAAACTCCAAGGAACTCAGTGAGTATCTAAGAAGGAGAATTGTAGATTTACACAAGTTGGGAGGGTCTCTTTGAGCAACTGCAGATTCCAAAATCATCAGTTCAAACAAACATATAACTTATTGTGTGTTTTCAAACCTAAGAACACTATATCCAGTGTCAAGCATGGTAGTGGTAGCATCATGCTCTAGGGCTGTTTTGAATAGCCAGTGAAATTAAAGTTATTTGAGATTATACTTACTTCAGTACCAAAATACATCAGGAGGAGGAGGATAGCCTTTGAAAAGGCTGATCGATGAAAGTTACCCAGTTTGTTAAATACAATATATCAAAGGTAATACATTATGTCACCACCATTTGAAGCTTTTATATAAACTCTAGCACACTTTGACATTTTGGCAGGTATTTCTGCTTAAAATCCAACTTTGGTCAGATTCTAACATAAAACATGAGCCTATGAAAAGCATCGATGTTAAGAAAAGCCCAATTTTAGTGTTTCACTAAACCATGACATGTAAGCTAGCATTAACTAGCTAATTCAAATCTGTCCAAAAATTATGAGATTATTTCTGTTGCTAAATTGCTAAAGATGGCTAGTTACAAGTTAGCCTAACAATTCGTATGTCCAATACTGGAGTTTTATTTGTAGAAGTGAATCTAACTTTGCAGAAAGCATGTAGACAGTGCGGCTGTTGTTTATGGATAATAACAGCCGACAGCATCGAGTCCAACTGCCAGTTGTCTCCATTTTTTTGTCATTGTCCTTTTTGGGAGTATACAAGGTGATACATATGTGAACACAGACACACAGTCTGACTGCATCACACCAATTTCTGTGGAGTTTCACACCGCCCTTCACGGAGTAACTCACAGTACAGAAACAGCCCACTCACTGAAACATGCAGAGATGCACGCACCTCTGATACCTCTGTGGAAACAAGACAAGGATATGTGCACCCATCCGCCCACAAACACACCTACACCATCATGTCCTTTTTCTCCCTTCACCCACACAGAGCTTCAGTCTTGACACTGACACACACACTGATCCACACACACACACACACACACACACACACATAAACACAGATATCTACTTACTGATAAAGACCTGTATGAGAAGATAACAGTGTTTTTGAAAGGTTATTCTCTAACTGTGTGCAGCAACTCTTTGTATTGGATCCAGCACAACTATTGTTTGAGTTTAAAAGGATTTTTTTGCTTAGCAAACATCATTTTTACAACAGATTAAAGTGCACAAAAGGTCAGTGGCAGTTAAAAAAACAAAAAAAACCCAACTAATTTTTCAGGCTGGATGAGTGAAAGATAAGTGCACTGAAAGAAACTGAGGATCCTACTGGAAGGCATTCAACAAGTCTTGTGCGAGGAAAAGATGCCAAGCATTATGAGTAACACATTTTAAACACGGCAGCTGCCAAACACTATTTGTTGCAGGTTTTAGCCTTTCAGAAATCATTGGTTTCTCAGGAAAGGCAAGGGATGGGAAAAAATTCCAATTTCATGATTAAAGAAAACTTTGGCATGCAGTGTTTGCTACTGTTAAAGCTTTTTTTTTTTTTTAAAAAAAGAGGGAAAAATGGTAGGTTTCCCCCCCCCCCAAAAAAGCAAAGCTCAAGGGACAGAAAAGCCATCATTTTACATTTATGTTGCTTCTGTCTTAAGCACATCCTGGCAATCAAAGAGCCGCCAAGCAACCACTCACACTGAGGTTACATGAAATCGCCTCCAACCGTGGCAGCGCTGCATGGAACCACAACAATAACATACACTCACAAACAGTTGTTGATACTCACTTGAGCTGTGGCCAAAGCCTCTTTGTTGTAGTACTTTTTCCTCTCATACTTGTCCCGGATAAAGACTTCCACTGCTCTGAAGGTCGGGGTTAAGGACTGAAGCTGTGCACAAAGGTATCCAAATGGACAATACTTACACACACACCACACGAGACGCATCACAGAGAAACGGCATGCACCGAATGTACACGGGAATTCTGCACAGCAAAGGTGGGAGTAGTAGTAAAACTTGCAGGGGAAGAAAAAGCCTTTTCAATCCTTGTTTTTGTTTTGTTTTCTTAAATCGCATGCATACACGTTTTAAGTTCCAGCAACTACTGAAACTGAGATTTTGTTAAATAATATTTAATAATCCCCCAAAATAAGGATCCAAGGATATTTCAAGATAGTTGGTTAAACTTGCTTCTTGAAAAAACTTTCACAACATGCACTCATAAGCTTTAAGATATGTATTCTGTGGAATAGTTGTCAACTCAAATACACTGAAGAGATTAGAAATGTAGATAATGTGTGATGTTCAAAAGCTTTATGTTTATCTTTAATTGACAATGGCCTCAAGAGGCTGCCAGAATTACAGCATGTGTGTCAGGATCAAAAGCAGACGCTGATGTAGAGCCTTGAAACAAGGTTAAGTGGATGATTGTGGGAGTGAGCAATTAAAAAAAAAATCTTAACATAGACCAGCATCAGTAATGATGCCAGTGCCAATGCATGCTACAGACAATTGTGTCTATATTTGTCAGAAGCACAACATTCAACGTTTCAGTGATAGAGGAAACGTTTAGATTTTCTACATTTCTACATTCTGATCATCCCAATGTGCTAAAAGAAAAATAGAATCCTGTTAGATAAAATTAAAATGAAATATTTGACAGAATTTATGTACTGGGAAAATGTCAACCTCAGTGATGAGCAATCAATAATAAGATGTAATTATATCTGCTGTTTTCAATTAGTGGGATGATAATCGGCTGTACTTTACTTCTTGAACAGCAATCTCTTAAATCTGGTCTTCACAACATATATTTCAGAAAGACTCGTTGCCTGAAGAAACAAGGCTACATTGGCTTCAGAAAAAGAGCTGATGTTGCTCATGATGCTACAAAAACATTTCTACAACAATCTGAAGGTTAAGCAACAACTGACCTGGGCACACTGGGTATACCGGAATACAGAACCATCTTTATAGGTTCAGGAATCATCTCTAAAGTGTACAAAACTAAGCTACAAGCAAGACTTGCTCCCTCCAAGAGCAAGTAACAGTCAAGCTATACAATGCCCAACAGCCATGCTCATGGGACCACCATTGGGATAACACTAAACAACAAGACAGTGAAAATCACAAGGAGGCTGTTAAAAGGTTTTTTTTTTGACCAAAACAGAACTTTTTGATTCATATGACAATCAGAAAACAGTTCATTGCAGCATAAGAACCTTATCTATGTTATAAAACTCAGAGGCGACAGAAGTATAACAGATTCAACCTGTGTGCTGTATTTGTGCAGGGACAGCTAGTCATCAGGGAAGGAACAGTTAATGTTTTAACTATATCCGCAAGTTCTAAAGGAAAACAGCGAGACACATATCTGTGAGGTGAATCTTAAGAGAAAGCGAGTCATGCAAAAAAGGTCAAAAAAGACTAAAGTTAATGTTCTGGAAGATTCCAGAACATTAACCAAAATCATCACTTCAAGAAATCCTGACGAGTTCAAGGTGTTCTGTTGTTCTGTACAGAAGATTTTATTACCAGAGACCCTAGCTGCAGTTTTTGCTACAACTTACATTGAAAGCAAAGGTTTGTACACTTTTGCCCCTTAGAAATATGTGAGATGAGAGGCCAGGTGACAAAAGCGTCACATCTAAGAACAATAATACTGATCACTTTTATTCTTTTATATTGAACATTATCCCTAAATCTGACATCACATTGGGAGATTAGCAGTAGTAACTATGTTGAACACTTTGTGTAAAGGTAAAAACAATTATGCGATTGCTTGATTTAATCAATTTGTCAGAGGATTGTTGATGTAAATTAAGGGATTTCATATTTACTGCATTGCCCACCTGTTTGAAATGATGCGTTCGCTAAAGTCTGCAGCAGAATTTTGCCCAACAAGTAGGACTGACGAGAAATTACAGCATCACAACTAAGTGAAAGTGTCAGAAAGACTGAAGAGGGGCTTTGTCAGCTTTAAATCCTGATTAGACTGAGTGTTTGTAAAAGGGCCCAGCAGAAACTGGATCAATTGTATCCTAAACACAATGAGGCAGATCTAAAGTGAGCGCACTATTAGAAGATCAATGCCTGAACATTTGTTGACTGAGAGCTGAAGGGAAGCAAATTCATCAAAAAAGTGTTTACTAAATGAAGAACACAAGACTCCAAATCAGTAAAAGTTATGTCAAGAAGGCTTTCTAGTAGTGGCCTCAGATGACAAGTCTTTAACCACTTCTGGGGCAGGAACACAAGGTTTGGGCTAAGATATTTGAAAAGTCCCCTTTGCTGACAATTGGCAGTTAAACGTTTGGGCCATGAACAGAAGGCTGTATGTCAGGAGAATAATAGACAGTGTAATACTGCAGAGGATTTCAGTTACTTGGAGTCGGACACCTGAATGAATCAGACAGCTGTTGGTCTCTCTCCTGATCTCCTCTGTATATAGTAGATGTTGTCTTTAACAGTTTTCATAAAATCAGCCAAAGAAATGGGAACAAATTTTGCATTTTGGTGACAGACAAATGTAAAATCGGTTCTCTGCCAGGTTGTCTGTTCTGTGTAGATACAACAGTGGTTCATCCTGGGTCCAGTTTTATGCTCGAATGATTAACAGGTCACTTTTAAGTGGCTTAACAAACAAACAAACTAAGAAAAAAAACATTTATTTGAACATGGTCAGGTACACGGTCTGGACTGAAAATGAGTGAAAAAAAAAAAAAAAAAAAAAACAGCCTGAAAAAGATGCCTCAACACCATCTTAAAAAGTCGGCTGATTAGAAGCAAACTATAAAAAGAATTAAGGGTTGACTCGAGACTTTTGCACAGTACTGAATATTATGTTTGAAACACATACAGTATTTAAATGTATATACAATTTAGCCATCCATCCATTTTCTTCCACTTTTCCAATTTGCTAGAATGTATCACTTTTGGGCATAGTTATAATGTTTCTCTTTTAAAAAGGGCAAAAAAATGAAAAAACAAACTATTAACATGTCTGATTTCCATGTGTGCTATGCTCGTCTCTCCATTTCATGATCACCAGGAAGTTTAATAAAAGACGCTCGGTCTAGACATGGATTTTGATTCTTTGCCACACGCTGCTAGTGACATGACTTATAATGTTCACTCCATTTGATGGATCAGCAAACTTTTCCCAGATAAAAAGGGGGTCACATGAACAACTGAGGTAATAGGAGAGCACATTTACACTAAGAAACCCAACAATGTCAAAGGAAAAACACGCACACGACAGTGAGATAAGTAAGGATACACAAACAATCAACCCCACTCTATCTTTCCCTAAACACACAAACCAACACAACTGCGTGCTGCTGTGCCGCAAATCCTGATGTTCTTATCTGCCTATTTCAGCAGTGACGCTTCTGTCGGATCAAGTAAAAGACTTTAGAAGATTGAAAAATGATGACCACCCGCACGAGTGGAGCTGCTAGATAGGCTGGAAGAGGCAGCCTGCTGTGGCTGCATCTCAAACACACTGCTTATTTATTACTGTTGACTAGAAACAGCAGAGCAGAACTAGGATGCCGCACTGAGATACCACCCATGGCACTCACGGCTGTAGTGGATAAATGTGTGGCCTGATGACACGGTGGTTAGGCACACGTGACCACAAATCTCATGAAAGACCGATAAAACACACCAAAGGGGGCAGGGATTCTGACATAAGGGCGACTGCTGTTCTTTGACATAAAATCAAAGTCTGGGTCACAATTAAATTCATTTCATATTTATAACACTGTAATACTGGGGACTGTTTTACCAAGTATCAACAGAAAAATCTCATCTGCGCTACCGACATGCTGTTTCAATTTCTATTTTCAATTTCAAAACCTAATACTACAAAAATCACTACAAATTACACATTTGATGCACCTGTTAGTTTCATATAATTCAGGTTTTTTTCCACATTGATAACTAACAAAAAAGCTGTTCTAAAATTAAAACATTTAAAGTAAAAGCACATGTTCAAATGTGACTAACTTGATAAAGTACTGCTGTATTACTGGTATTTTTATTTAAAACAGTATTTAAAACATTTTCTAAGACAACATTAATCTCGAATCCCATTTTAGTCCATACTTGTGTAAAACACGCCTGCATGTATGAATATTAATGCATTCAAACACACACACACACACACACACACACACACACACACACACACACACACACACACACACACACACACACACACACACACACACACACACACACACAAAATACAGTGACAGGACTCAAAGTCCATTTCGTCATTTACATACATAAGCACAGTAAACAGCAGGGCTGAGAAGCTGCGTGAGTATAAACAGAGGAGTACACACAGAAACACCCACATTCAGGCGCGAGCTCCTCTAATCCTGGGTCTGTTATCTGCTGCTTTCAGCCAGCGGCGATGCTGTCAGAGCAACTAATGGACTTCAAAAGAGTGAAGAATGATGACCACCCGCACAAATGGGCCTGCCAGATACAAGATAGGGTATTAGAGGAGCATTTCAAACAGGGAGATTATTTATTTTGGTCTGCTGGTGGAAATATGAACATATGCTGGTGTGTTAACCACACAGCTGTCTTGTCTTGTATCTTGGAAAAGGGCAAGCTGGAAAGCGCTGTTACAGCTCTGCGTATAAACACAAACTGCTCGATATGTCCCGGTTAAATGTGCGGAAAGATGCAAAAGTGGCAAGTCTATGTGTGGAAATTATGTGTGGCGATGTGTGTGCAGCTGAAGCTCAAGCCTGATAACCACAATGAGTTCGATTTGAGATTGTAACGTCATAATGAAAAAGGACTCTGCATCTTTATCTTGTTGCTGTAAAGCTTTCTGAATTGATTTTGATTATTTATCAGTAATCTCCAGCAGAAACGCAAAAAAATAAAATCACTTACAATATATGTAAACATTTTAGGGATTTGTAGTAAAAATAAATTGAACAGGTAACTGGCACAGTCAATTACTTACTAATTATAAAACCACTTTTTTTTTTATTTTTCCTTATTGGGACATAAGGAATTTACTGTACAGTAAAAAAAAAAAACTGCAAATTAAAATGTGCTGTAAATTCTGCATTTTCAATTCAAATCCAGTTATTTTTTTCTGCATCTCACATACATCAAAAAATGAGTATCGGCTGGTTAAAATATGAAAAAGCCGAGTCCAGTTCCAGATTTTAAACAAACCAATACTCAAACATTTTTTTTTGCATTTGTCCCAAATTACAGATTCTGATTCTGACGATAAGAAAGGCCAGAGAAAAAATTTCATGTGTAAACACTGTCATAGATTTCAACGTGCGAAAAAAAAAAAAGGCTCAAAGTGGTTTGATGGACCACCTTGAATATTTCTTGAAAACTATTTGATATATAAAGCTATAATTTCCCGGCAACCATTATATATTCAAACGTTATACCATAAAAGTTTTATGCATATTGGAGGGCAGAAGACTTGTGTTGATTTGAGACCTAATGGCCCAGTGTCTCCACTGTGCAGCCTGAACACAGCCCCACAGGTTCTTTAAAGGCCCATTTGATAAAGAAGCCGAGTGATGGAGTGCTGCATCAGATTACCTGGCCCCATCACCTCAAATCCAAGTGATACGGTTTGTGATGAGTGGAAGCGCAGAGTGAAGGAAAAGCAGCCAACAAGTGCTCGGCATATATGGGAACTCCTTTGAGACTGCTGGAAGAGCCCCAGGTGATGACTTCATGAAGCTGGCTGATGAATGGAGAGTTTACAAAGCAGTTATGAAACCAAAGACTGAAATATTTAAAGTTTTGTGCTTAATATAATGCGATGTGTCCAAACCTTTGACCTGTATGGTGGTATAATGCATAAACTACTTATTTATGGTGACATTTATAGTTTATATGTAGCTATATGATGACAGGAGCTTTTATATTTGCATGTAGATATCCCGACATGTGTGGCGAAACAGAGGCTTTTATATCTGTGTGTATTGAAGTTGGCAGTTTTAATGCATATGTTATATGAAAGCAGTGATTAAAGTGTTCAGTGAGAGCGATGCTTTATTCCAGTGCATCTGGTTTTACGACAATAGAGGCTGAGACTAATAAATAAACAGTGAGGGAGACAGCAGGAGGAGGATACTGATCCGTCTGTGGTCGCCTGAAGTTCTCCGGTAGGTGGGCTTCATACAGCTGTCTGGCCCTGGTGTTGCCCATGTCCACCATACTCTACGAGGAGGGGAGGAAGGAAAAAGAGCCGAGAGAGAAAAGACGGAAGAACTGTGTCATTAATACAGAAAAGGCAGTCGGTGAAACACATTTAAGACCTTGTCAAACACACACAGCGAGTTCTTTCATACTTCACATTTGCATTCGACTCAATTTGCTGCCGATTCCTTCCCGCTCGCACACAAACACGCACATGCCAAGTGAAAGACACACTGGCCGTATGTGTCAGGGCTAAATTAAGAGGAGGGTGATGAATGGGGTGATGATAGGAGAAGTGGAGGAGACGGAGTCGGAATAATCAGCCATCCAGAATTAATTAGTCATTGAAAACAGTGATTAACATTCAGACTGAGCCCCGTTCCACTCGCACTCAGCTGATGGATCGGCACAGCACAGGAGAAACGCACAGGCGCACACCTTTCCCCTGCTACACACCAAGCGATTACTGCTGTGTGAGCTTCACAGATGTACACAGACACACACAAACACAGAGCTCGCCGAACCCAGTGTGTGAAATAAAATCAATGTGACATGCTAGTTATCCACAAAACACAGCTCCGCACTTACAAATTAGCATTAGGCTCTCTGCATTCCCTCTGCATGTGCATTTGCACACGTGCTGCTGTGCATGTACTGCACATGGCTGCGTGTGTGTGTGTAAAAACACTGAATGCATACTAAACAGTGGATTTCTGAGGCTGTGTCAGTGCATACAGAATGACCTTGCAGTATATGCATAACTTCACCTATCAAGGTAACCCTTAAAATGCACTTTTTTGGGGGGGTACCATCTGGGGTTTTTTGCATTTGCTCATGCCAACATGTCTTAGGGCCGTTTATTTATTCTTTTTTTGGCTCAGCCAGCTCTAAATACAACAGCAGTATAATACATCTTTTTCTTTTTGCTGCTCTCTTCAGGGGTCGCCACAGCAGATTATCTGCCTCCGTTTCACCCGATCCCGAGCATCCTCCACTCTCACACCAACCTCCTCCTTCACTACCTTCTCTGCGGTCTCCATTCCTCCTTTCCTGCCATCTTTAATGTCCTTTGCCCAGAAGGATAATAGTTGTTTATGAAAAATGTATTATAGACAATAAAATATAAAAAAAAACAATTAAAGGTTTTTAAACACACAGCAAATGTGTGTACAGAAAGAAATGAGAATGTCAGTGAGCTAGGACACTATATGAGGACTATAGAATCCACTATGAAAACATAACGCTGCATTAGGCCTTAGTGATGCATGTTGGCAAGACATTATTCATTTTAAATGTTATTATCAATTTTTCTGATAGAGCCCATACTTTATTGCGTCTTTTCTTGATTTTTGACAAACTTTAAAAGACAGCTGTTATATTGTCTCTGAAATGCTCGGAGGCAACTCAGGTGTGTTTAGCAATGCTTAAGTATAAAAAAAGAAACACGCCAGCACATATAAAAGGAAAAGACTGAGGGTGTATTATTGCCAACTAGTTCTCTATTCCCAACCCTATTAAGCACCAGCAGCTCCTGTTTATGTTTGAAACATAAATGAACCAGATTACTGTTTGATAACTGTAATTAAAAAAATCATAAGGATCATGTTTCGTATAATTTGGAGGTGGGTTTCTTGCCTTTGCCTGAATGAAAAATGAAAAGAAAGAAAAAAAGACTCAATAACCTAAATAATAAATCTTTCCTCCTGTTGTTTTTAACTATTTTGACCATTTGCCTTGTTCCAAATGCTCTAATTTCAAATGTAAATCATCCTTGAAAGCAGAACAGGTGATTCTAGTTACATATGCAGGCGCTGCACACAAGCAACGAGTGAAAACAATGAGTCTTATGGTTTTTGCTATTATTTGTGATCTTTACTACATAGATTTAACGCCTACATAAAGAAATACAGTGAGCTTTTGTCTGTAAGTGGCAGAGATCATTAAAAGAATTAGACAATAACAGATTACGGGGTACATGTTATATCAATGCATTAAGAAGCCTTAAGAGCAGTACTAGTATGGGGAGTATCATTTGCATACCTGGATCTGCTCAGGTGTCCACTGATCCAGATTGACAGATTTGACTCTGGAGATGTGGACACCCAGGTTGCGGTGGATGCCGGCACAGCGGATACACATGAACACCCCGAGGTTCCATGACGCCCACCGAGGCCCTGAAATGGAAAAGAAGAAAAGAGGATATTTCCACTATGAATTACTCCGGTTGCAGTTTTATTGTAAAACTCCTGCTGTGTTGTTAGTTTAAGTGACTTGCTGCTGCATGTGAGTTGATCCCAATCATTTTCAACAATTTAGACTGCAAAGGAATTCAAAAACCCAAATAAACTCAAAACTGTGGAAGTGAAAGAACAGCAGGAAGTAAAGAATCAATGAAATACAACTGTGAAATGAAAAAGCAAGCCAGGAGTACTCTTCTCTTTGAAGCTCTTTACCCCACCACCATCCTACAAAACTATGCTTTCAAGTGTGAAAAGGTACCTGTACCTGGCACTTGATGCTACATACTGTGAAATTATTTATTTTTTAGATTTTCTAGGCTCCAGCATGGCCCTTAAATCACTGCTATCCACTGGTTTGAACAGTTTTTAAGCTACTGATCTCCTGGAATTTTCAGTTAAGGATAATCACTCTGAAATGAATGTCAGATAAAGCTACCAATTTTAGGCTCAGAATATAGCAACAATGGACAATGGATCGACCAGTGAGTCTTAACCAGCCTTATATGAAGTGAGTTGCTAGTTGTGTCATCATGTGGGAATTGTCTTGGTAGCCACTTAAAGCAATCAGTCATGATTTAATTGGCACCAGCTCCGAGTCTATTTACTAACTGTGTGCATCTTTTTATTGCCCGAGTTTAACCTTTTATAAGGTCTACATGATAATACACGATGTCACAAAGCATAAGGTCTGCCCAATTGCTTTAATAAACACAGGTTCAGTGGACTTAGTGGACTTTAGCATCCTCCCTAGTAGCGCCAGATCTGGATCAAGTTGAACACTTTTAAGATGTGACAGAACAAGAGATGTGAAGGATGGGAAGGAGGAGCTTGGTACGGAACCGAGCACCTGTGCTGTACCGCACCATTGGAGTGACAAGAGTGTCAAGCCCAAAGGTAAAGTTTTCATTTACCAGTCAATCAACGTTCTAAAAAACACCAAAAGCCATGAGATTTGTTCTTTGGAACAATAACCTTGAGGATAAATGAGGTACCTCTCTTCAGCCCTGGAGATAGGGTGGGAGGCAACTTCAAGCCGTGGATACAAGATAACTGGCCCTCCCTTAGCCCAGTTCTGCTGGAGGGTTCTTCCTGTTAAAAAGGAGTTTTTCCTTCCCTCTGTTGCCAAATGTTTGGTAGGGTTGTCTGTATGATGAGGTTTTCTCTGAATTACTGTATTTACTTTACAATATAAAGTGCCTTCAAAATGTTGTTGTGATTTGACGCTATATAAAAAAAAATATTCAACTGAATTAAAATTCTGGTTTTTGTAGTGGTTAGTTACACTACTTTAACAAAAGTATTTGTCTGCTTTCACAAGAATATGAACTTTGTTTCCCTGATCAATAGGAGTTAATATGGTATCAACTCACTGTTTGTATCTCTATATACACATCTTCCCAAAGTTCGGAGCATAAAATTTTCCAAAATATCTTGGTAAGCTGAAGCATTAACATTTCACTTGAACACAAATGCTTGCGGAAGCATTCTGCATATCTAGGTTCTTGGTTTTATAGACCTGTACCCATGGAAGTGAATGGTACACCATAATTCAATGATTTGGATTGTTGAGTGAATATTTCTGTCAATATAGTTTATGTGATTATTGGCGTGCTTTGGAAGAAGTTTGTTAGTGGACAAAGAATAGCAGGTTATGAACAGCTTTAACAAAGTCACATCAACACAAATTCAAACTCACAAGAAACAATTTGAACAAACTCTTTGACAAAGTGTTGTAGTTGTGTAAAGTACACCATCAGGTTTCAGCAGAAATTAAAAAACATAAAAGCATAAAATCCAAGCAGCAACAATCAAAGCCTTGTTTTGCTTTGGTAATACTGTCTCACTCACTTTAGTACATCAGAATGTGCTAAATGCCATTTATAATATTCTGAGACATTTTAAAGACATTCTTATCAAAACTGTGCAGGAAGTAATATTCTAAATCCCTAAATCTTGAAGGAAAAGCATGAAGGCGTGTGGTTTTCATTTATGGATATCATTTGATTAGAGCCCATGCAGTTTATTACATATAAAAGCCAATTAAATGTGAATGTTATGTGTCAATAGAATGGCTGCAGTTAATCTGAAAGTGAAAGATACAATCCTAGGCGTTTAGGGTTGTGTTAGTGTCTGTCTTTTAAAGACAAAAAAAAAAAATTAGTCTTGAATTTTTATTGTATGCATTCTCACTTCAATTTAGTGATTAAAGTTTTAATTAAATTTATTAAATTTAATTTAGAACCTACTTGAAAGTATGAAAGGAAATCATGAAAACAGTATTTAACGCAATGAAAGCAGCTTGGAGTTTAGAAAAGTGTTTTGAAAACCTTTCCAGGGTCAAAATTATAGCAGTTTCCTTCTTCACGGCAAATGATCGAAACTTGACGTGCGGCCATGACGGCAGTGTTTCATGAAACCTCAAACGCTTCTCAATTTAACATGACTGAGGCCTTTAGAATCCACTCATGGTAGGACATGTGGATCTGATAAAGTCCCTAGGAGGAGTTCGTTAAATTATATGGCCTGAAAATGGCCCCATAATTACACTTTCAACTCAAAATGGCTGACTTCCTGTTGGATTTAGGTCATAGCTCCATGATTTCAGACCCACAGATGAAACAAAGCACGGGGACTGCTCTTTTGAAATATTCTAGGGGCCACTGTGGAGCCATTTAGCAGCAACTACCAATAAGAACTATAGAACTGGAACGTGGATTTCACACCGGAGGTGTGCGCCAAGTTTTATGAGTTTTCAAGCTTTCGTAGCTTTCATAGTTACGAACTCTGACAAAAACTCATAGTTTTGAATACAACCTAAGACCAACTCTCCTGGGAAATTTCAGGTTGCTGGGATCAACCACCTTAAAACTGTAGCCCAAATTGTAAAATAATTAAGATTAATGGCAAATGTTGAAATTCGCCCTTTGACGAAAACTCAAAAGCTTCGCAATTTAATATGGACCCGGTCTGTAGTTTACACTGACCAAATATGAAGTTGATCCATAAGGAGTTTGCAAAAGTATAACACCAGAAAATCGCCAAAATGTCATCTTCAATTCAAAATGAAGACTTCCTGTTGAGTTTGGGTCAATGGGTCAAATTTTGTTAGTAATTCTGTAGCACTATCATTGGTAGCGCTATTGAGCCATTTCTTATTCTCTCTATGTGAAACCAATAAAATATGTATATTTTTGCCAGATCTGACACGTGTGTAAAATTTCATGAGTTCTTGAGCATGCTCAAAGCCTCAAAAAGCCGACTAAAGGCATAAAGGAATAATAATAAACGGAGCGATTACAATCGGGCCTTCCCACTGCGAGTTTTCGGGCCCTACAAACTGCCGCTTTAGCCATTACAGGCTGAACTACAGATTTAAACACAGCCTTCCTCAGTAATGTACAAATGCCACTGTAGCTGATATGTGACATCTAAGTTGGCTTTTTGATTATAGTTGTTTGCACCATAGAGGCAACAGACACTGCAAAAGGTACCTGTCATTTGAAAATAGTAATTAGTTACTAATTACTGAGTACTTCTCCAAGAAATTTTCCAGTTACTTTTATGATTACTTATTTTCAAAAGTAATTAGTTACTTTATTACTTAGTTACTTTTAAAAAACCATGATACACAACCTGAATACCTTTTAGCCCAATTCTATTTTTTCTGCATAATCCATCATATAAAATTGAATGAAATGAGAAAGTGTCTTTTTAAAGCTTGTTTTATTAGTTTTAATCTTTTAACTTTATGCACATTGCATCACGTGAAAATGAAATTATGTACAACAGTCTTTGACTTGAAGAAATGTATTTAACATTTAAACCCATTTTCTGCATATTCCGACATATAAAATAATTTTTTGTGTTTACACTCACTCTTTCAAATAGATGCAAGTAAAACACAGCAAAAAATAAATAAAATCAAAGCTTAAGCGGCACTAAGTCTTGTCGCTCTTTAACCTCCTAGGACCTGGCATCACATTGAGTATTTTGGTCTAAATAACCCAAAATACTCAATTTTGCTCTACAAAGGGCCTGATATCCACTTACGCGGACATTATACTGCTACTGTTCTATCAAAATTTTAAACGAATATCCTCATATGTGGCTCTCATTTTTCTTAGAAACAAAAATCCGGTAAAAAAAAAATTTAAAAAAATTGGTAATTCTTTGTTTTTACATTCATCAGGTCCCAATATGCCCAAATATCAAAGAGAAATTAAAAATGCATGCCGTGGAAGAGTTCGGGTCTTAGGAGGGTAATCTATTTTCACCTGTTTAGCAGGAGAGGGGCCGGTGGAGGTTTGCCCGGTGCCGCAGCGGTCATGTCAGTAGGCGGGATCCGGGGGTTTCTCTATGAATGTCACATTCCCGTGGCAGCGTGCTCGGTGCTTGCTCAGATTTGAAGTTGAATTTTCTGCCGTAGAATGAATTTTCTTCCCACGCAGAGTATACAGCGGACGCTAATGTTTTTGTCACTTCTTACAGAATCAAACTCAAAAGTAATGTCAGTACTTCCGAGCTTTAAATGCTGCGTCGTACTCTCTCCCACACTCCCTGTTTTCCATTTTTGATCTACACACGTCTGCTGCTACAATGAACGTCGAAAACTCGTACGTCATTGTCATGAGACACTCTCACAAACAAAGTGTCGGTTTAGTAACGCAGTAACGCAGCATGCTTACGGGAAAGTAACAGTAATCGAATTACTTTTTTGCAATAGTAACCCCTTACTTTACTCGTTACTTGAAAAAAGTAATCAGACTACAGTAACGCATTTATTTTAACGCGTTACTGCCCATCTCTGCCTATCACATAATTAAAATAACAGTCTGTGACGTCTCAAAATCAGATTAAAAAAAATTTGGAAACCTGTTTTTCAGAACAATCTGAAGCCTCAGTTTCAAATAATGAGCATTACTTTTGCATAATGTTTCCTTATTTGAAACTATGAGTTGAGAAATAAGTACAATATCCCTTTTAAGCATAATGTCAGATAACAATAAGAACCTCCATTTTAAATCAACGACCTATTGTTTAAAAAAATAAAATAAAAAATACGATGAATAGGTATCATCTAACGTTGCTTGATTGCACTATAGGCACAATTTGAACAATGTAGTTAAGGCAGAATACTAAGGGCATCCTCCACATGCTCCGAACAATGCAGCATGCACAGTTCAACAATGTGTTAAGATAAAAGATTTTGCACTTGCCCAGAATGACCACATTCAAGGGGAAGAAGAGAGGCTTCTTTGTAGTCTTGGAGCCAAGATGCTCGGCACACAAATTTGAAGAGTCTGTTACGCTGAAAAGAGTTACAGCAGTGTTTTTTTTAAGCTCTGCCTTACTTTCACACCAATTTTCTTCAGGAAAATTAAGAAAATTCAGACAAAAGGTTCATATACAGTAGTCCTGCATTGAAAACTTTGAAGCGTAGAACATCAAGCCCTCTGAAACCCCAAATATTAATATAATTGTGCATACTAGTCAGTTCTCTAAAATATCTTTTTTTGAGTAAACTCAGGGTAAGAGCTTCCCACAGAAATCTGTGCAAATGCATCATCCATCATGGCACAAAGCAACCCAAGCTCAGCCAAATCTCCATGGAGATGAATAGGAGATGGCACGGAAACGACAGTCAAATCATTTTAATGGGCTAGTGGCTACAGTCCCGCAGCGTCATCTTTGGCTCCATCCTTCTCCAGACCGTGAAGCTTACTATCTGTCAATCCAAGGACTGAAAATGGCATTGAACACAGCACGCACAAAGGTGCAACTTCTTTGGGTCTAGGCTACATTATGGTGGTGCAGCAGCGCTGGTTGGACGGCGGCAGCAGCACACAGTGCAGTAGGATTGACTGTCTCAGCTAAGAGCATCAGTGTGTTAATGCAGTGGCACTAATGCACTAGACGGCCTAAAGGAGCATTAAAGCAGGGATGACTGAGTGTTAAGCCCAAATCAAGCAGCTCAGCTATTGTAAGCTGGGCTCTATCTGCTGGATATCTATCAGTATCTATTGGACTTCACTTTGGTCTGCTCTCAGATAACCTCTCTCAAAAATATTCCACTAAAAAATGTGCGACAGCCTCACCTGAGGTCTAATTACACACAACAGAAAACACAGTGCTTGAAGAGGCTGGAAATGAATTCTCAGTGCAGTGCAAAGCATCCAGATACACTCACGCCTTCTTCACAGAAGGAATTCGGAGTGAAGAGGAAGGACTTCTAAATTGAAAAGTGAGTATTTCTAAATTGAAAATCCACAGAGCTTTAGAGTCTGGTTGTGCTTAGTCAAAAAGTAAAACTCATACAAATTATACCCCGAATGCTTAACTGTGTTGCACTACTTCTAGAAGCCAATAACATTCATCCATGCAATGACGAGTGGCTTGCACTGATGTTTCTTGATGCTCTGACTTGTGTGCAGGAGTCTCTGCGTCTCTGAGACTTCTCACTCTTTCACGTCATTACCCCTTCCCCTTTCATTTCACACAACTGACTGTCTGATTGTTTGTCTAAAGTCACGTCCATATATGAAGTGTTTCACTCATTGTTCATCACTTTGTAGACGACAGCTGTTTATTAGTGGACAGCTGCGGTTACCTAGGTAACTCTGCATTTACCACCTTGTCATTTGTCAATCAACTGTATCCTCTGCTCCTACTGGTGGCAACTTCAATTGCCAAACTTCAATTAACTCTGGACAACCCACACTTTTTTCCTCCCAGTACTACATGAACTCGTGTCTCTTTCAGTCTATACAGTGCTAAATATAACCTAAACCTTGACAGGGATAATTCACAGATTATCAGTGTTTATAATGTTTGGCTTATTAAGTATAACACCAAATTGACTTTCTCATGTGTACAGCAGGTCTTTTTTCAGGATTCATGCACAAAACTTGGGATGTTACTATGTTTTTTTCCTCTTTTATAATTTGCCAGTCTTTCTTTAACAATATGCTCCAGAGCAGCAGCAAAATCTGACTGCTGACCAACTTTATTTAAATTGGAGCTTTGCTTATTTGTGAATATCTTATCAGGTTTACTGCTTTATCTAAATGTATCCTAGAAATTCAGTCTTTTGTGTGAGTTGAAAAAGGACCCACATGGAGTCTGTCTTAACCTAGTTAAAATGTACAATACAAGGTTGTTGGTGTCAAACATACTGCTGAGTCCTACAACAGGTGTGCAACCCAGCTGAAAAGCGAGGTAAACTCAGTTTAAATCTGAACTATAATTGGCTACAGCATTTTTACAAACAGATCTTAAACACAAAAAGGGAAAACGCAGCCCACAAACTGATTAAATCTGGACCAGCAGTAGCAAAATATGAGCCTCTAAGCTGAAACTGTCATTCATCAACGAGGCATTCTGACATCTGAAGCTAACAGAAGACACGGCTCATGTTTAAAGCGCAGAATCTGCCCATTTACCCCTTCAAAAGCTACCACTATTAACTTAGCAAATGAATCTCATTAAGCTTCTATAATCATCCTGTTGTCCAATAATGGCAAACTAGTTTTAAAAACAAGCAAGTTACAACTTTATACTGCTTTAGCAATTTTTTATGATAGCGGTCCACTAAATTATAGGAGGCAGTGGGTAGCAAGTAAGTTGGTGGTGAAGTAGAAAATAAGCTCCCTGCTGTGCGTCACTCTTGTCAGCAACTGTATGATAGCTTGATAATATTTGAGTGCAAAATGAATTTGCTGCACTCCTATGCTGGTTGAAGCCAGTGTGGCTAAGAAGGTTTCTGTTGGAAATCCTGTGTCAGTTTTATCTCCAAAAGCTCCTCCTCCTCTGCCCCCTAGTGGGCAAAAACATCAATTATGCACATTTAACTGCAAAAAAGGGAAAGCTCAATCTCACAGGTACTATGCTTCAAAAAAAGGGGGGGAAAGGAAGAAGAAAAATGCTTTGGTGTAATGTAAAACTGGCTGGTTTAGCAATCTAAAAGTAGAGCTTTGGCCCTGCAGACTAAAGGCCACTCTGATTTATGAGCTCCGACCTTCTACACTGGTCAGTGTCCATTAACCTACTGACCACTAATGTGCTGTCCTATTTTTAATTCCAATCTTTACCTCTGCTGATGGATATAATGTCTGGGAAGTGATCAGTACATGAATGAGCCACAGCATTAGTATCTGTTCCCCTGTCTCGTGTAGATCTGTATAGATTCATCTTGACAAACTTTGTATTTGCACTGAAGTTTGGACAAAAATAGACAGCTAAAAGGAGTTTCCTCACCCCCTCCCCCAAACAAACGCACACAATTTGTAGACTGCTGACCCGAATAGACACAAAAACACGCCTGCACAAAAGACACACACAGCTGCACATGCATAAAAGCTAAGTGATGCACCTACACACAAGCAATCACAGACAGCCACTCCAGCAAGTACGCACACTAATATTTACAGATTAACACATTATTAGCAGCATGTGTAGACAGAAAGATGCAGAGGCAAATATTCCACTGTGACACACACACACACACACACACGCATGCACACGCACACACAACGCAGAGGAGCCCTGATGAGTGACAGAGGAACTTCCCAACTGCAAGGGGAGGTGGGCAGTCAGCCGAGCATGAAATTAAAGCCCCAACTGTCAACCTGAGGACAGTCAGGACGACGAGTGACAAGTGTGCGTAAACGCTGTGTGTGACAGGCAGTGGTAGTAAGGTGGAGAGGGTGGCCACAGGTGTATTCCGTGGAGATCAATCCAGTGCTCCTTTTCCTTTAGGGAAGAACCGGAAATTGTAAAGTTTAAAGCTTTAGTGGCTGCAAAGAGGCAGCTTCTGTGGACCTGACCTGTAGAAATCTTCCTGGTCACAGTCACAACCACCCTTGTATCTCCTTCTTATTTGAATTACCTTTTCATTTATCTTTCACTCTGCATTCCTTTGTCTTAATGCCCTATTAACACCTCGAAAGCTCAAATCGTTACAGAATATTCATGCATCCTTTAATTATGTATGGCTGCATGGATCTAGTTTAGTTGCTCTCTTTTCTTTTCTAGGAACCAAAAACAAATGCTAATGTTAGTGCACAGAGGCTGAATGGCGCCCGAGGCGAGAAAACGCACCATCCTTGTGCTGAAATTCAGCAGTAGTCTCATTTAAAGAAGGTTAACAACCCCCATTTTCTAATTAATAAAATGCCCTCTTAGCAAATCATTGAAAGACTGCCAGAATCTTCAGTACAGTATTGGAGTGGAGAATAAGAGACTGGAGGCTGAGGGGGAAAATAAAGAAGCACTGTGCTGCTCCCTGCTGGCCCATTAGTGCGACTCGGTGTCAGCAGTGAAGAGGAAGAAGGAAGGAGTGCATCCTCAAGGAGAACCGAGCTCCCCTCCAACAGTATTTCCTCTTCATAACAACAAGAGCAAAATCTAATAAAAAGCCATCATCTGCTCTTATTCCCTGTCCTCAAACTAATGGTGGAACATTAGAGTGCAGACAGTCCATAAATCAGGACAGATGGATAAACCATAAAAAGCTTCATCGCAGGTTATAAAGAGTGAGACAGACAGAGGCGTACACACAGGGGACACAAATACAATAACAGGTCCACAAGTCTGGCATGTGGACGGTCTCATTATGTTTTCAACATGAAATGGATAAATGAGCGCAATGACAGTCCTGAGCAATATATGACTATTTATTTTATACACTTAATGAATAAAAGCATAAAGTGAAGACAGGATTCCATCTGCTGGTGACAGAAGGTAGTGTAGGAGACTACAGCAGAGCCCATTTCCTATTGTTCTCATTAGAGACAGTACAGGCCAGATCTGTGTACGACGTTACAGCAGAGCTCCACGTTGTTCAAAAACTACTGACAACAATCTTTGCAACATGGACTTATTTTATAAGGACAGTCACACATACATCTGCTGTTAATGTGCAATACAGAGCACCAAATCTGAAGATGCAGGATTATGTGCAAAGCCACACGTTCGCACCTCCCACTGCTGCTCCTGTACCTCAGTCACCCAGGAGCACAAGTGACCCACAGAGGCCTACAGGAAAAATGTCTTTTTCTCATTCATTTATGGAAGTCACCACATTAATATCTGTAAAACTAAATAGCAATCCATTTTTCAAATTGAGAGGCAGACATCCACTCACAATCAAACCTATGGTCACTGTGGGTCCACCTATTAACCCAACATGCATGCGTTTAGACTGGGGAAGGAAGCAAACTCCACACAGATAGGCCCAGGACGCTCCTGCTGTGAGGCAATAGTGCCAATCACTGCTAGCTACATGTGTTATATTTGTCTTACATTACATCAAAATTCTCATTTTTCGCTAAAAATCTATTTACAGCTCAGCTTCAGATACAGGTTAATTGGATCCCTAGCTCTGACTCTGTACAAAAATGGCACACACATTTTTACACATTTACATTTCAAGACAGCATACTTTAGAAATCACACTGACAATAGAATCTTTAACCTACTGGCTCATGCCACCAGTGCTGCAAATCCTCACAAATAGAAAGATTTGCCGGGGCCACCCCAACTCTCCGTCTGCAGTTTAAGCTGACAAAGTTCTGCTTCAGGGAAAGTGAAGCACGACTCTGATTCAGCAACTCTAATTGGAAGTTGACGGTATGCATTACCTTGTTGATTTTACACACTTTAAAACCACCTCACAGATTTTGGCCTGCAAATACCTGGAGTTGCTGATTGTGTGAACTAATCTATTAAAATACACAAAAACGCAATGTACCACAAAGTAACTCAAATAACTAATCTAGAGAAGCACCAGACAAATTCTGGGTTTTGCAAAATAAAATTATGGTTTTAGCCAAAAGACTTTGCTGGCTTGTAAGAAAGAGCAGTTAGACAAACCCGATTTAGTTTTTAGGAACAGGTTTATAGCCAGCATCTGCAGATTCCTAAACAGCAGTAACACTGTGTCCCCCTTTCTCACTTTGAAGCTGTTCACACAGACACAAAAATCACACCAAACTTGCACTTTTCTTCCTCACGTGTCTAAGATTAAATTTACATTTGCTTTGTGATGCTGTACCACCTCGCTGCAGCCTACCAAAGGCTGTCTCCTTGACAGGACACTACAAAACTAACCTGCCCTTCACACCTTTAAAATGTGTACAAGTACAGGTGTGTGGGCACCAGATTCTAAACCCAGCTGAGTGAGTGCGTGTATGTGCCATAGTATTTTATGTGCATGACAGGGGAGCAGTACCAAGGACAGGTCGTCAAAGTGCTGAGTACCCCACAGGCGCTTGCCAAGATCCGCAGCGCCAGCACAAGAGAGCATGTGCCAGCTCAGAGCACCGCCTGCCACAAATCATAATACTGATGCGTAGTCAGGCAGAGTGTGTGTGTGTGTGTGTGTATAGAATCTGCTTACACTGATGAAAGGATTGTGTTAAAACAGAAAATTAAAATTATAGTCTATAATCCACTAAGCAGTAGATAGACTGACATGCCAGGCCAAACAGGCAAATGAAATACAATCAAAAAGGTGTGCACCACTGTCTCACCACACACACACACGCGCACACACACACACACACACACACACACACACACACACACACACACACACACACACACACACACACACACACACACACACAGAGATGTAGGGCAGCGTGCGTAGACAGCAGGCAGGTCTGAGGGTGGAATTACAGCTGAGAGGCTAAGGTGAGTCACTGCTCTGCAGTGGTCACAGAATGGCTGCCACACCCAAAATACGCTGACTGCAGCAGGCAGCACGGAGGATGGATGGCACCTGATCACACCAAAGCCTAAAACAAACTGATGAATGAAACCGGAGCTCTGCGTTCCGAGTGGTCAATCAGCTACAGAGTGAAAGCTTGTTTTCCACATCAATAAACTCTAATACACTGCCTCTGCTCTTGGTGCGGAGCAGAGCCCGACTAATGTAAGATTTTTAGGACAGATATCATTGTTTGGTGAATTAAAAATCTGACATTCCAAAATGTCAGTCACTATCTTTTTTCCTTTGAGAAACACACAGCATAAACAAATTTCCCTAACATTTGTTATTTGGAGTTCTTGCACTCGTTTTTGTAGCACTCCAAACAGAAAAGTTGCAAAGTGCCATCTGCTGGACAAACTGTGCATCAACACTCATAACATGGTTGAAGGGTGTTTCTCGCTTGTCCTCTTTATGTTTTCCATTTATCAACTGTTACAAATTCTGATACCAGTAGATAAGCAAATTGCTAATATCTGCCCACTGATAAATGGGTCGAGCTCTGTTGCAGTGCACTGCATTAAACATTAAAGCTCAAAAAACATTTTACAATTTCATCTTCAGATCCACTACTAAATGATTGATTACATCCTTCAATAATGCAGTGAAACCAATTTTTCATATTTTACACTGAAGAAGAAATCAAACCCTAAACAGTAACTACATGCAAGTCATATTTGCACAAACACAAACGTGCCGCCAGGAGAAGCAAGGGTGCTAGAAAAGTGCAGAGTATTATGAAAATTACTAACAAATCCTTTTCCATCAAATAATCATATGTCAGCATTTCCAGATGTCACATTTCCTATTCAACAATTAGCAGCCAAAAATCAATCGACTTTTATATCCGGCAAAGAGCAAAAACTCCTCACAAACAAAGAAATATTAGGAATTTCTGTCTGACCAGAGACTGGAAAAAATGTAATGTTTTTTTTCTTTCCTTTTTCTTTTTTTAGATCTAGCTCAAAGTTCAAATTAAAGGTTAAATATAAATAATTCTCATTTCCGCCCACGTCAGTTTCTACTAGAAATGGTTTTCCCCAGTGCTACTTAACATAGAGACACAGGATACATGGATAACAATGACCACAGAGGTTCATGTGACGGGCAGCACTTTTGATTATTTCATCTTTAATTTTTCAACATCAAGTTGGGTTGGTCATTTTCCCATGGTCTAAATGCTATAATGAGTCAGCTGCTACAGACAGTTGCTATAGAAACGAGCTGGCCACACGTACAAATCAGATTGGTAGCAAAATCAAAACACTTTGTTGTCACAGTTGGGAACAACACATGGTCCCATATGTGCTGAACTGACACCTCCTTTTGTTCCTGCTGTTGTTACATAAACTGAAAGTGAAGGTAATGATAGGAAAGATTAGCATCCGAGTCTTTTTGTTCTGCTCATTTTCACTGATTACTGGAGATCCCAGTGGTCTTAATCAAGAAACACAAACAAGACAAAAACAGAGGGGAAAAACAGTTTTTCAAAGAAAATCACAGCACAAAAGTGCTTCCCAAAGCATGTTTTCATTCAGAGGGATCCATAAATAAAAGATTATTAAGTTAAATGTGTTAAAATCTGATTCAGAGGACTGTCTTTGCCCCAAAGTAAAGGTTATTCTTCTGCTATGAACACTTTGCCTGTCAATTACCAGGAAGTTAACCCTGTTCCAGGAAGGAGAGCATTAACCTAGTGTCTTTTCTGGTGGTGTGAGAAAACAGAGCACAAGAAGAACATATAAACATAACACATAAGAGCCCAGCCCGACTTCAAACCCAGGTCCCTGTAACTGTGAAAAAAAGGTGCTAAGTATTGATCCACCACACTCGTTTACTTTCAACTTGAACGGTTACAGCCTGGTTCCAAAACACTTACTTTTATCTATACTCTTCACATTTGTAACAACTGCATAAGAGGTGAGTTTTTCATAACTCCCCTGTTTGGATTTTGTTGAGGTTGAAAAGTTAGAAACATGGCTGCTTTTACTGACAGGTGTACACAGCTCCTGTCTGTTAGGACCCTTCTCTGCTAATCAGAGGCACTGGACCTCTTTGTGATTTTTACTGGAGTTTTCTGACAAATATTGTGGCTTGGTGTGTCGTAAAAATATCCAAGAAGTCTGATGAGTATTTATACAAGTTGAATATTTCACTATCCTGTTACTGCTAACTGGTAACTCAGTCTGTGCATGTGTGCAGTTTGTGAATGCAGCTTACCAAGTGAGCTTGCCTTGGTCCAAGAATCCAGTTACTAACCACCTGACAACTACTGAGTGCTACAGAAAAATGTGTGTTTCCTAACCTGTTGTGAGTGGTTGCACTGTTGCTAGAGGAAGCTGGTTGTAATGATGTTTACGGTTCAAGGAAAAGCTCCTTGGAGTGTCTTTGGTTGTTAGCATATAGCCATGGTTGTCCATAGTTTGCATGGAAGGTGCTAACTTGTCTGCACATCCTCTCCAACCACTTACTAAGAGGTAGTAAAACTGTCAAAAGCATGACACAAACTGGAAATGGAGAACATTTACTTCATTGTAAAAGCTGTGCTTTCTTAATAAGAGGTGCAACTTTTACTCTGTAGGTGGCCTTCATTTCTACATTACACTTAAGTTTCACAACTGCTCAGAATATCCATTTTTCCTAGCAACCAGAGGTTGCCACAGGGTAACAGATCAGCTGTGTAACTAGGCTCTTCAGCCTCACATCCAAATGTGTTAGCATCTGGCTCCAAAATATAACAGCAGCAGCCAAAATGCTAACACTGAGACTTGTGGGGTCCAAAAACCATTGGCTCCATCCATCTTTCGTCTACAGTCTGCAATGGCAGCTGGCTGATTTCGCACTTGGTAACTGATAGTGTGAGATCTAAGTATAATTTAAAAACAGTTTGGAATCTAGAATCATTCAAGTGTCTAAACTTTCAGCTTTCTAAAGCTTTTTATCCATAGTGTGTTTGGATAAAAATAGCTGTGACAGTATGACTCACAGGGTCCGACTGGATGCTGCCGCTTTCTAAATAACCTACATAAAATATGCCACAGGCTGCAGAGGAAACCACAAATCAATAGATCAGGTTTTGGGGCCACTGGGATCGTTTCTAGTCTGAATTTGAACCAGTAGTGGAACTGAGTCACAGTAAGGCTGGAAATAAATAAGAGCTTTAAGACATTACTCTAGTTTTGTTTTTTTTTTAGCACATTTTCTTATCAAGAATAGCTAAAACTATAATACTTACTTGTTGTGAATAGTATCAGTCAAGGTCGCTTTAAAAATCAACTTCCGTGCTTTTGAGACCTCAATTGGTCCTGTACGGACAAAAAGCCCACTGTGGATTATCAAAAGATTTCAAAGTATTATATTACTGTGGAGCGTACTGAGAGGAGGCCTGCATAAATGGTACACCCTTCCTTTCGAAGGATCGGAAGTTTTTCGGTTTTAATCTCCAGCCAAGGCTCAGGCAGCTCCTCCACACTCAGCCACAGGGAACCAGGTGGGACGAGGATAGTGTGTTAGCTCACCTGGCTCCTCATCAGCTGAGCCGACACGTATTTTTACTCATCAAAGAATCATCTGTGCCACAAAGTTTGGAAGACTAAATGGAAGCTCTCCCAAAGTCACACTTCACAGATTTAATACTAATGAGCCATATGCTGACTTAGGTTACAAAAAAAAAAAAAAAAAAAAAAAGAGAGACTGTGTACCAGACATTTAATTTTTAACAAGAACTACATTTTTCTCAGTTTTGATTGCGTTATTTTATTTTTCATTTAATGACAACCTGAAATGTTGTAAAATACACTATATACTACTGATAGAAGGAGCCAGTTTAAACCTTTATAAAGTCTCACCAATGCAGCAAATTGGTAACTTAAATAAGAAAAATGTCATATAGCATAAATCTTAAAAAGAAAAAACATTTTTACATTATGCTGCATAGTACTGCAAATTACTAACAAACAACATTGAAATGATGCTTTATATTCAAAAGCAAGCCACAACTCTCTTTGCTCATAATGCAACAACGCCTCAGTTACTAGCATGACTCTATGTGAAGTATTACAAAGAAATTGGGGTTTTGGACTGTTGGTTGACCGAAAGGAGTGTTTTAAAGACATCCAGTCAAAAGACATTATTTACTGCCCAGGAGTTTATACCTGTGGCCTCACATGACCCTCCACATCCAGGACTTTGCTATTACCTCGATGATGTATCTCAATAACCGACTACAGGAACCTAACTAACACTGCTTATCGCTGTAAGGTCCACTCTATGTTAGGATGACTCATTTCCTTTCTCTGTAATACATGTTGAGCTGCATGCATGTCCCTGCAGGGCCACTGCTCATACATAATGAAGCTTAATGAACACTTAAGGGCAGTCAGTGGCTTTATGGGAAAAGCGGAGTGAAACAACCAGAGACGGACCACAGAATTTTTGTGTACCACATTTATTTTGTATGCGGGAAACATACAAATAAACTACATTTGGTTTTTATCTACATGATGAGTCTGTGTGGGTTTTGTTCATTATAATAAGGAATGTGTGTTGACTTATAGTTTATGTGCCATTTAAAGTTTCAACACTTACTGTTACTACTAAGCATTATAGTAAATATAGCGACCTGAAAGACTTATCAGAACTAGGAACCAGTCAAATGTTATGACTTTATATAGTTCTATAGTCAGGTGCCAGTTCTGTACTGTAGTTACTGCAGGCTGAATCAGTTATTGTTGAAAGTGGACAGCTTTCTAGGTAGTGTTGCCTACTCTGTCTTCATGTGGGACGTGAGAAACTTTCTACTACCATTCACTCATTTATACATCCTTCCATCTATATTCTTTCGCTTATCCAAGTCTGGGTCACAGGGGAACTAGACTAAGTCGAAAGGCAGCTGGGCAACACACTATATAGCCAAAATTATTTGCTCATCTGTCTTCATACACATATGAATTTGAGTGACATCCCATTCTTAATCCATAGGGTTTAATATGATGTCAGCCCACCCTTTGCAGCTATAATAGCTTCAACGCCTCTTGGAAGAATTTCCACAAGCTTTAGGGGTGTGTTTATGGGAATTTTTTACCATTCCACAAGCACATTCATGAGGTCAGACACTGATGTTGGACGAAAAGTCCTGGCTTGCAGTCTCTACTCAAATTCATCCCTAAGGTGTTTTGTCAGGTTCAGATCAGGACTCTGTGCAGGCCAGTCAAATTCTTCTACACCAAACTGGCTCATCCATGTCTTTACGGACCTGGCTTTGTGCACTGGTGCACAGCCATGTTGGAACAGGAAGGAGCCTTTCCAAAACTGTTCCCACAAAGTTGGTAGCATGAAGTTGTCCAAAATGTCTTGGTGTGCTGAAACATTAAGAGATCCTCACACTGGAACTAAGAGACTGAGCACAACAACCAAAAGTACCGCTCTCCTGGACACCACCAAACCCAGACATGTCCATCGGATTGCTGGTTGGTAAAGTATAATTGGTCACTGTTAGAGTGAATTGTTAAATGTTTGTCATTTTTATGCTTACCATCCCTACGAAAGGAATTTCACTGTCCCCCTCCCCAAATTCTCGAGGTTCTGGGTGGGGGGCTGTAGTCTTTTATTACAGGCAACATCCTTGTGAAGGTCTTTTTTGATGTAAGCTTCCTGCCCAGCAGGAGGTCTCACACACACACACACACACACACACACACATTCTTACTTACATACAGAAGTTCACACATATACATACAATGCCTTAGAACTATGTGGGCGTTGCTTTGCTGTGTTTTGTGTGAACTGTCTCTCAATAAAAGGCAGCGAGAGGAGGCCGGATTTGAGGTCATTTTCGTGCTGGACACAGATGAGGCCTCCACTTGCGCAAGTAATCGATCGAACGCTGTTGCCTTGTTTTCTTTCATGATGAATAAGTCTCTAGAACTAGCGGGGTTTGTGGGAACAGACCCAACAGTCACTTTGGCAACGTGCTTTACACCACTGCATCCGATCCTTTGTGCTTGGTGACGTAAGGTTTGGATGCAGCTGCTCAGCCATGGAAACCCATTCCACGAAGCTCACTACACACTGTTCTTGAGCTAATCTGAAGGCCACATGAAGTCTGGAGGTCTGTAGCGATTGACTCTGCAGAAAGTTGGAGACCTCTGTGCAACATGTGCCTCAGCATCAGCTAACCCACTCTGTGGTTTAAGGTGGTCTAGCACTTCATGGTTGAGTTGCTGTCATTCACAATCGCTTGATTTTATACACCTGTGTCCATGGAAGTGTTTGGAACATCTGAATTCAATGATTTAGATGGGCGAGTGAATACTTTTGGCAATACAGTGTATATGTATCCAGCGTGTCCTCCTGATAGACCACGTCCAGTACACCTCACCAACGTGGCATCCTGCTCAGATGCCCCCAACCACCTCAACTGGTTTAATTTCAGATTTTTTTTTTTTTTTGGGACTCAGTAGTGACCCACTGGAACACTGTGGTCTACTTCTTGTCATGTTCTGATTAATTCTGCCAGTTATACATGCAAAAATAAAACAGGTACTTTAATATAAAAACAAAGCCTTCACCCCATCCTCTTAGCACACTGTATACAGAATCGCTGCATTTCAGAACAAAGATCTGGATTTATAAGCACTTTGCATTTAAGAAACCTAAGGATAGGGATTTGTAGGACTGACACAGACAAAAACAAACAAAAAAGTTAGAGTACACCCACACTATAAATAATGAATGCCTGCTGAATTCATTAATCTGCACTCTGCATTCAGCAGCTAGCCCAGTCTCCCTCTCTCTCTCTCTCTCTCTCTCACACACAAACGCTTAAGCTGGATTTACAAGAACAGCGAAATAAGTCAACTCACATGGGAAACACACATTAACACCAAAAATCCTGTGCAAAACAAACTAGCTGACATTAAACAACACAGAACAGCAAACAAGGCCATTCTCCATTGCCTCCAGGTACCACAGCAGCTTTATTTGTACTGGCTTTCACTGTCCAATCACTGTCACGGTAGTCCTTATTTTGTTCTGGAGCAGCTAGAGGACTGTTTCGTATGCTGCTATACCAGGTTCACAGAGGCTGCACAGCAGAACTCAGGCTAAGCAGCTGCAAAAATGGTAATCCATCTGGAGAGCTCACAGCTGACTTCGACACCCTGCTATTTACTTGTCAGGTGCATTCAGGCACATCCCTTTCCCTTGCTAAAAATATCCCACAAAGAGGAAAAATTTATAGTTGGAAGAACCATAAATGGACAAACCCTGTTTTGACACCATTTCTCCATTACTCACAGGGTTTATTTTGTTCTGCAATTTAGAAAAAAGAAAGAAAGAAAATCATATGGCCATATATCAAACAGCATATAGCCGATAAACATATCTGTAATAGACCAGAATGTGTGGAGGACTGAAACTGCTCAAATCATCAATAAATACATAAATAAATAAGACACAAAAAAACTTTTACACTTTTAAAATCCTTTTACAGACTCATTTGTTTTTGTCTTAGTTCTTAGTCAGTTATTTATTTAATCATTATTTTGTTTTTGCCAGTTGCAGTAAAATCAGGACCGCCATGTGACCAAAGATGCAAAAACATAAATCGGTGAGATACTGTGTGAAGTTTTTTTTTCCCCCCCTTTAATACATTTTACATATTTTTGAGTCACATTTTCAATTGTTCATTAATTTTGGATATTGGTCCCTCCATAAGCAGGGGTTAAAATGAGATTCAGCAGGTGGAATGGAGGGGAATAAGTGCATTAGAAACAAGTAAGATAAGCACTTCTGTTGTAAACTCCAGTACATTGGTTTGCTTCATGAACTGGGAGACCAGTACTGACTTAAGTTTTCCGGCCTCACATTCTATAATATATAGGCCCACGTTACAAGAAACATTATGGCTGCTTTCCAACCTCTAGCCCAGTATAAAGGTCAAATTTGGCAAGAGTTACGAAAGAGCAGACCGGATCCCTGTGGCCCACTTTAATAAACACCAGCACTTACACAGTTTGTTTCCAGTCTGATGTGAGATGCCTCGGTCAGAGGTTTCCCAAAATAAAACCTTTCCAAAACTTATTCCACAGAGGAAGGCTGATCACAGAAAATAATAATACTGCATACTAGTCCACTTACACAAACAGAGGTAGTTAAGGTACATTTCCCTTCCATAGTGCACCTGATGGCAACTACTGAGATCACCATTGAAGAATCATGAAATATATTTAGCTCAACATGAAGGATGAGGAGGATATGACGAAACAAAGGAGCAGCAACAGGATCAGTGAGACTGACTCACTGAGGTCTGCTACTACGGATTACAAATGTCAGATGGTAGAAGAACCATGATGACGCAAAAGGCATCTAATCTCAGTAATAGGTAGCCCCAACAAGAGCCGTTCAATCACCACTGAAAAGGCTGGAAATTTCATGCTTGGACATTTACTGACTGGCAAATATGGGCAGGACTTTCTCTTAGGGTGTTTAGGTAACAGTGAAAGCCTATGGGAAATGCTGTCCTGTGAGAATTATACGTTTTTTGTTAATAATATATACTAAATGCATGCAATTTTGACATCATACATTACAGTTGTTGTTTATGCCGAATTAAAGAGCGACTCTTAAGGTTTAATGAAACCTCTTCCATCACACTCTACTTTACACTCGACTCCAGGGAATTTTAAGCTTTCAATTTTCTGAATGGAGTTTGGAGAGGTGGCTTCCCTCGCAGGAAGGCATGCCTAGCCAGAAGCAAGGTGTGCGCTGCAGCAGTATCTGAGCTCACGTGCTTTTCTCCTCGAGGAATTCAGCGAGCAAACGACACCTCTAAGTCAGTGGAGTCTACACGGGAGACACGCGTTTTCCGCTCATAAATAAACCAGTCAAGGACGTGACATCGATACCGGCGGGCGAAAACCGCCTCAAGTTAGCCACACTTACGCAACACAAGACCGGAACTATTAACCACTCAACTTCAAAATAAAAGCTTAAGCGTGGATTTCTAAACTTCAAAAACTGAAATACAAATTGAAAAGGGAAAATAGAGAAGTTATTAGCGATGCCCCTTTTGTGAAACTGCAAAATCACAACTTGGCATGTAGCTGAATCTCAATACTAACATATAAATACATATATTCTCACTACAAATCAACTGAATTGCATTAAAGTATTTGTATTAGAGTATGTGTTATTGTATAACCAACTTTTTGGCAAGCTTCTCTGTATTTTTTTTTCTTTTCCTATTTTATCTTAGGATCATTATTATTATTATTATTATTATTATTATTATTATTATTATTATTATTATTGAAAGAAACAGATAATAAAAGCGCTGGATAACGACTTTACTTTAAAAGAAAAAAACAAAGCGGAAGTTGTGTGTTGTTCAGTTATTTTTAATTAAATGTCGCTCAATAATATTTATACTTGGCTTAAATGTAATTAAGAAACCAGTAGCGTAGCATGACTCATTGTTCATAACATGGATATGAACGGGGAGGACACGTCAGGTTTACACAGTTCATATGAAGCATCAAACCTAAAGGTCGGATACAAGCATTGCTGCACACAAGTGACTCCCATCAGAATAACCTTACAATATGATGCTAGCTGTATGATACATATGATGCTAGCTGTGCCTTTTAACGGACAGGTGCCCTCCTCGTTACATCTTGTCACGCACACACCTGTGACACCAAGGTTAGCCGCAGAGGCTGCCGGGCTTACCTTTAGCTTCACAGTCAGCACAGTACTTGTTATCCTCTTCTCTCAGCAGTTTGGACAGAATGGCCTGATGCTGCTCATTCAGTTTCTGGGCTTTTTCTCTCTCCGACCGCGTCGTCATGTCGCCAAAGTTCGGAAGTTAGACCTGCCTGTGAAGAGTCGATGAAAACCACGGAGTGCTCAGCCTGTGTTAAAAAGGGTGGGACATCACCTTCTGCCCGCACTTTGCTGCCTCTATTCAGTTAGCTTACAACCTGCTAGCGAGGTAATACGGATCTGTGGCAGCATCATCTCTGCTGCTTTCACGACTGTGGGAATTTTTGCAGCGGCACGTGAATCAGAATCACACAAGTGGTATGGGACACACAAGGAATTTCGCGTTATTGGTAACGGCTTCATTTGTCAGCTTGACAGTAATCCTGAACACACCAGCAATGCAGTAAATTGAAAACACATACCCACTATCATTCATCGACTGTCCTTCCCCACACCCCGGGCCTCAACATTATTAAAGCTGCGTGGGATCATCTTGCGAGAGAAACAACAGAGAACAAAAGACAGCTGACACTGAAAGAAGAGCTTTAAATGTCCTTGAAGAGGAATTCTGGAGAACTAATTCAAAAAATTAGAAGAAACCAGCTTTAGTATTTTAATGAAGTTAAAACATAGTTTGAGCTACTTGTATGAAATTTGGTATATGCGTTTAACGTCTCAAGACATCTGCTCGAAACTGTTCGTGTTTGATAAGGACCCTGAATGCATCTTGATGGCAATATGTATTAATCATTATCAATCAGTATTAGTCATTCGTAGCACTACCTAGCAGCAACAGAAATTGTGTTTTACTCTTTGGGACACCAATTCCAACTGGTTGACTGGTGTAATCTAAAATCTGTTCAGGAAAGACTTCGTTGGTGTTACTTTATTTTTAGAACTCTGAGTTTTTGTCAGATGGTGTTCCTGAGCCAGCATGGCGAATTTCAATGTTTTACCATTAAATTAATTCAAATACTGTACACAAAAGGGGAGTAAGTTTGGACATTTTTAGCTATTTTCAAGCCTTGATGATTTATTCGGACCAACATGATATTTGGTTAGTTCAATCTAAAGACCTTGTTGATGTCATAGGGCGTGCCCATAACAAGGACTTTTTCTACATCTCAGAACCTTCTATCTAATATACATTCACACATATTCACACTCGGATGGATGCATCAGAGAGCAACTTGGGGTTAGTATCTTGCCCAAGAATATTTGATATGTAGGCTGGAACAACCAGGGACCACAAACCTTCTGATTAGTAGTAGTCAGGTCCTTATCTTTGCTGCTTGTACTTTAAATAATAATAATATTATTTTTATTATCATTATTATTCTCGTTTAAAACACAAACCCATTTTGGGGTGGCATCAACAGATCATCCTGCATAAAACACCAACAAATCAAACATGCAGAGCCACCCACTGTGGCGACCCCTTGTGGCAAGTTTTTTTTTCCTGTGCCCTTACTTCACAGCTTTTCAATACACCATAACCCACAAACTGCTTAATTAAAATTAAACAAATAAAAAATTTTAAAAAGAAAAAAATTGCGTGTGAAAAACAGAAAACACCTTAGCACAGGTGTTCCATTTAGTGCTTAATGTTTCATATCTGTGTGAGTATCTGTATGGGTGTACTAGTTCTGCTAATTTGTTTCATAAGTGGGGTTCCTCTATACTTCACACCTGGAAGCTGTTGGAAATTAACTCACCTGTGTGCTGCAGGGCGTGACCTTCCTCCTACTAAGCTCCCTCAGTTGTTGCACTTTGCACTGTAGTGCCGATGTTTGTGGTTTATGCTGTTATTGTTTGTGCATGTGCCTCCAGTCCTGAGAGACAATTCTGTAACAATCTCTAAAGTTTCTCCTTGTGTAGTCAAACCTGCTGAAATCCTGCATGCCCCCTCTACCCCTCAACTCTGAAATAACTGCCTTGCATAACTCTCTGTTGCCCTTCAAGACTGCAATAAACTTGTAAAACTTTTAGCGTTGCGTCTTTAAGTGATTTTAGCCTCATCTTCACTCAAATATCATATATCGCCTGCTGTGACAGACATTTTTCCATCAGTGTAACTCAATTCTCGGTAAAAGAAGTTGCCACAAAACAAAGTTTTGAACATTACTAATTAGAAGATTTTATTCAGCACTGGTGTGAAATTACTGCTGAATGCATTCATAAAAAGGAGTCTCTTAATTTGAAAGGGATTCATTATGTTGAAGTTTATTGATTTTTGTATGTTTATGTGGCGACTGCATGTATAGCTGCATATCTGCTCCAACAGAAAAGCAAACGGCGTGAGAAAGGATACAGCTGTGGACGGTGGAAAGTGGGTTTATTTTCCCCATTTGCGAGATCTACAAACAGTATTTTGGTGTGTATGCTTTTGTTTTTGTTTCTTTAACAACTTAGGACAACTAACACTGCACAATAGTAAAAAGTTTAGCATGTAAAATTCTGTGCCCTTTGTTAACCCTCACCCTAAAATCCACGCCTGTTGAGATGGAGTCTTGGTTATTTCACATGAGTCCTGTTTGTTTAGTGACACCGCTTTATCTTTCTATTCATTTCTTTTTGTACTAGTTTTCAGTTAAGATCTCTGAGGATCCCCTGATTTGGATCACAAGTGTTAATCTGGATTTTCTGAAGTTTTTTGAATATTGAAACTGATGCTGAACCAAATGCTATACTGCCATAATCAAATACTGACCTTATTAAACCTGTGTATGCTGACTTTAGTGCTTTCTGCTCAGCTCCCCACTCACTCCCAACCAGACAGCTCATAACATTTTAAACTCTTTTACGTTTATCTATTATTTCCTGACTTCGTACTTTCCACGTTTTCCATCCAACTGTATACCGAAAAACTTCAGTTGTTTTACCTTTTCTAAGTCATGACTGTAAATTTGCAGCTTTAGATTTCTCTACTCTTCCTTGTGAGAGTTCTTGCCTGGATTCTGTTGTTTCTTTTGGATTAAATGGTTTCTGGACTTTCTACCAAAGGTGTGTCTTTTGTTTAAGAAGTCTCCACTTGGGTCTAACTTGTACAACACATTACAAATATACTCAGCTAAAGGTAGATCCATCCAAACTGTCTGCTGTACCTTACTATCCAAGTAAGTAAACTTGTGTCTTGTATCTGGGTTTAGTTGGGTCCTGACAAAAGAACTGCTGTTTTACTTTTGTATCTTGAAGATAAGTCTTTTAATTGCTAGTGTCTGTAATACAGACCTTTTGTGCATTACAACGAAGCACCAATTAATTATTCAAATACTTGGAGATGGACTGAAAGGATTTTTCTGGTGGAGCTTTATCCAGCTTACATTTTCACATACAACTACAAGACACGGAGAGAACAAAGGCAGGTTTGAATCAAGTAAAAGTGAAAAAGTACAGTCAAAAAAAGTCAGAAAGCATAAAGTAGGACAATTCTACCATCTATTTTTATGCACAGGTAACTAAACCGTCTCCTATATTAATGTAATACAAAAATATTAGTACACGAGAATACAAATGTTATTTAAATCTAAATTCTAATTCTAATGATTGTACTCATCTTGATACTGTTACTGTTTAGGACATAAGCAATAAAAGAGAAAAAAAACAGAGGGTTACTTTGCCTCCACACCTAAACAGAGATTCAGGTGAAGGAACACTAAGATCTGTTGTAGTGGCTCAGCATGGGGAAAATACTAAAAGCTCACAATAATTTCTAATCTAAGCTCCCGTAGATTTTCATGTTGTACAGGTTGTACATACAGGTTGGCTGATCTGCTGCTCTTTGTGGAAGTGCACAACTGAATTCAACAGGATGTAAGCAGATGTTTCACAGCAATCTCGGCTGTGTCCCATTACCTACACTAACTGTAGACTGTATATTGTCTTTACACTGACAGTATAAAGTTGGTATAATTATTGAATTCAGTCAGTGGATCTAAGCATCATTACCTGTAAAATAATCTATAATAATAATAAACCACAGCCACTGTGTGTATCAGTCCAACGCATGAATTCACCACATTACTGCAAGCTAACCTGTTTATCCTGCTGTTCATGCAACATTTGAATAACACAAAGTTAGTATATTATGTTCACACATCATATACAGATCCAATATGTGATTAAAAATGATGACATTTCATGTAATCTTTAAATCTGCAGTATATTAAGTGTCACTGAGCAGTTATTACATCTTTCTCCATCTCTGAGTGAATCTAGCTCTTTCACCTAATTTCTTGGCTCCTAATATTCACCCTTAAAATCTAGAAGAAGTGGTGCAAAAATGAGCACTTTACTCTTTGGATATGTACTGACTCCCAGAATATTTTTTTCCAGCAGTTGGATGCTTCAGAGATTAAATCTACTTGTCTGGTGACTGTTTCCAATATAATTAAAAAATATGGCTTGATTATAATATTTCACCTTTCACTATATTATACAGAAAATTTAAAAAACAAGAAAAATGTCTACAAAAAGAACTTTGCACAGCAAAGAAAGCAAACTGGCATTGTTCGAGCTGTGAGAGTGTAACACAGAAATAACTGCCCCTCTTGGGTGGCTTAGATTGACACAACCAGGAATCAAAACAGATCATTTGGGTTGCGTGACAAAAAAAAAACTTTAATAACTTTTAATGTTGACAGACAGCAAAAATAACAGGAAAGTGACAGCTGTACAGACGGCACAGAAATGTAGCAGCTATTCCTAAAAGAAAAGAGGAGGAGGTCATCAGAAACACTGGCAGGTGAAGTTTAGTTTCAAAAGTGTACAATAAGGACAAATATATTTGAAACTGTTAAAAGGATAACATACAAATAATACAAAAAAGTCAAACTAATTGCAATAAATTAAAATATATATCACACATGTACCACATCATGTGTAATTACATGTGATTGTACAAGATACAGTTTACTAAGCTTTAAGTTAAGCGAGAAATTGTTAGCTTATAAAAATCAGGTGTGAAATCTGTACCAATGAGTAATAAGTCCTGAAACAAACTAGTTTACATCCTCTTTAAAGGAGACAACTAAAGTAGCACCACCACATCATAACGAGCCTCTCACAAGTAAGGTGACAGCGACATGAATGACTTCATTTCACACATGAAAAAACAAAACAAAAAAGAATCCCTCACTTCTGAGTATTCTTCATTTGAAAATACAGAATCATGTCACAAGAGCAAAGCAGTCTCATCACCAGCTGTTAAATGACAGATCAAATAAATAGCAGATATCACCACTGTCATGCAAAGTTTCAGACAGATGCAGAAAGAGATGCAAGCAGCTTAGTACTTTCACATAACCGCCAGCAGAGGGCAGCAAAGACTCATCCTGCTGCTCAACCAGCAGAGATTTGGCAGTCTTGTAGTCACGTAAAACCGTAAATCAGCAAGACATTGGATATGAAAATCGCATCCCAGGTTACCACAAAGTAATGAGGGGCACTATCTAGACTCATATCAGTCAGTGAGCTCATTTGTGAATATAAAATTATGTAGTAAGCGAGAAGAGTAGGATTCAGATGCTCTGACACAGCTTAGGATGCACCTCTTAAAAACAATAAAATATAAATATTAAAAAACATCATATAATTTCCACTCTGGTGTCATAATGTCATGGCGCAAGACTCGGACATCACTGAGAAAAATCACCCCGATAATCAAAGGATGGATTTGCAACAAAATAACGTGCAGCGTGATATGAACTGCAATTTGGTCCAGTATTTGAGTGTAAACATTTGATGAGGATTTAGATTTTTGAATGAATGACTTATGAATTTGCTGTGATTTCTCAGACACACCACTGTCAACTACTGACCTTACTGACAACTTCAAGTTTCACATGTGATCTTCAATAAAAGCAGACCTGGAGTGTCAAAGAAGTGTGGTTACAGTACTCACAAACAAACTAACTGTTAGCTTTAACAGTATCAACGGCTTATATTAGTCCTTCAAATACACACACTCTGGCAGCTGTGTGTGAAGTATTCAACTTTTTAAATCATTTTTTAATATCTTTTCCCCATTTTCTGTTGAACGTTCATATTAAACATAGCTAAAGTTTGCCACATTTACATTTAGCATATGTAAATGTAATCACTGTGAGCCAAAAGCTCAAACAGCTTCTGACTGCCCAGAATACCAAGTCTTTTCGACTTTCATAAAGTAAAGGCCATATAGCTCACAAGAACAGGGTGCTTCTCCTCTGCTGGCTTCCAGAATGTAGCCAATCAGAACAAAGGGGGCTTTAAGAATGGGGCTCTTAAAGACACAATAAAATGGCTTATTTAAGTATAAACTGAGGTGCTGCAGAATGGGCTAGCATAGGGCTAACATAAATGAGACATTTATGGACAGTAAATCATCCAAACCTGTTTTTGACTCCCAGAATAAGAATAGCAAGCTTCAACAATTTTATATCTATATCATTATTATATTTGTCTAGTTAGCCACAGTTGTTATTACCTAAGTGTCAAGTGAGCTTCCCTGGACTTATTCTAAACACCTGACATGATACTTAGCTAAGAAAAGAAGTAAAGTGATAAGTTAAAATATTCTAGCATAGCTTACTGTTAGCATAGTGTTAACACAGCTTTAGCTGGTTAGCAAACAAAAAAGAAACCAAACTAGCTATGTTTCAGACTCCTTGGTAGCATAGCAATAATGCTCTTAGCTATATTTTCTTTTTAATAAAATAGCTAAAATCAGTGTAGCTAAACATCAAACAAGTATGTTGTCACAAAAAGCTAAGAAATATGCCAGTATGTACAACTTAAAAAGGCTGATGTACATTGAACTTTAAAGAGCTAGCTTTAACCATTTTGAAAAATGACTTTTAAGCTGCTCTCGTTACAAAATTGTTGGCATCTGCTTGTAAAATGTTGATGTCAGCTTTTTCCCTGTAGTAATATTGATGTGAAGAATGGTTGTTTTCTCAGATATAAATAGGGTCTTGTTTTATTTAGAGACTAGATCATACAATTGACCTTTCCCCCATGAGAACATAGGGCAATGCATGCAGACCAATATTCCAAGGAGCTTGGAAAGAAAGCAACTTGACTCCTTTGGGTTTCTTGAAGATGTTTTACAGCTGTGAAGCTTCTTCAGTTCTAAAACCTCTTAACAGCCCTTGTAAACTTTTCTCTGGATTATGAAAAATATTACTCTCAAACTGAGGCCCAAACAGTTACCACAGTTACCACTTCAACCTGACCTGACACTACAAAATGTGTTGTTTTCATCCAGCTATTCAAGTAAGGGACATCAAATTGAAGTAAAACGCATACCCAGACTTCCACCAGTACTTAAACAATGACAGACATCGTCGAGATTGGTTAAACACTCTTACTTGTCAGCATCTGTTGAGTCGTTAATACTCTATAGTTTAAGCATGTCATGGTATTTGCAGTCTGAAGATAAAAAGAAATAAATGCACTTCATCATGTCCTGTTATACAAAGCTGCCGATGAGCAGTGACTGGAGTAAGATGAACATAACTGTCACATTTATGGGAATGTTTTAGACTTGGTATGTTTCTGTCACTGTTCATGTCAAAATGCTTTAATAAATAAAATGTAAAATACAAAAACTATTGACTTAAACGACTGGGCAAATCATTTCAGTGTAAATTATTCTAAAATTTCATATATACTCAATTTAGCATTAAGATGCCAGAATGGAAACCCAATTTTAAAAATAACAGTGACACTATGTGGACTTTCCATGCTCTAGCAGGCATTTTTTTGGCCTTACACTGAATCAGAATGCTTCCACAAAAGCAGCATGTCAGAGATGTCAAAGGTAAAAGGTCAAGAAAGGAAAAAAGTCTTGCTGGGATCACAGCACTGACTCAATGGCTTCCGGCATAGCTTCTAAGGCTTTGGCTTGATGCGTGACTAATGGAGATGTCTCCTCCTCTGCCTGGACGTTGGCCACCGCCTCCACTCGGACTTCCGACAGCTCCCCCTCCTGTTGATGCTTCTTCATCTCCAGCTGGTTTATGTGGTGGAGGATTCCCGCGCCAAGAGCGTCGCCCTCTACGTTCACTACAGTGGTGGTACGATCTCTGTTCACAAAGAGAACATTTGTGACAAATTTTGTGATGATGATGGTATCAAGGCAGACGGAAGGTTGTACTAACAGAAGGCCTTTGCTTTTCAAAAGAAGAATTGAACTTAGTATCATAAAGAAGAACCTGTATTTTAAATATGACCTATTTCCATTTGTTTGTTTAACCTATGTGTGTGTTTGCTCTAGGAAAATACTGCAGGGGGTTTCTGTTGGTCCTACAGTTGGGAAACTCTGATCTAGTTGGCTTACTATACGCTACGTGAGGTGTAGGTGTACGTCTGTAGTCTGTAGTCATCTGTAGTCTCCTATGTTTTCTAATATGACACTCACACAATCCAGTCAACAGCTAGCATGAGGGACAGGTCGTTGGTTGGCAGGCCGATGGCCTCCAGGATGATGGCAATGGTGATGATGCCACCGGCTGGGATGCCTGCTGCACCAACACTGGAGGCTGTGGCCGTCACCCTGGAAGTGTGATTCACAATAAAATACAATAAATTTCCACCTGTTTATGCCAGTAGGAAATGTTGGTGGTATTATTGCTTAATAAAAGTTTTTCACATTCCCTCAACTTACAGGATTGTGAAGATCTGCCCAGCGTTCAGCTCGGTATTGTTGAGCTGAGCAATGAAGACGGCAGCGATGCACTGGAAGATGGCAGCGCCATCCATGTTAACCGTGGCCCCAATGGGCAGAATGAAGCGGCTGATGCGTTTGTCCACACCATTATTCTCCTCCACACACTTTATCATAGAGGGTAGAGTTGCTGAACTAATGAGAGAAGAAAAATGCAAATGAAAAAAATCTTTCTTTTTTTTGGTATGTGTCACACTGATTTTTGGAAGGTTTGTGTCCCATTACATCTGGCCTAAAACTAACATACCAGCAGAACACCATACCAATAGTCAAACATGGTCGTGGTGGTTTGATGATTAGGGGCTGCTTTGATGCATCAAGATCTGAAACTTGCCATAATTCACTGAAGCATTAACTCTGCTGTCTACCTGAAGCTCAAATTAATTATGCAGAAGGACAACAATCCAAACCACACCACCAAGTCCACCTCTGAAAGTTTTTGGAGTTGCCCATTAAAAATCTAGATTTAAATCTGACTCTGATACTTTGGCCGTTCATGCTCAAAAACTCTCCAATTTGGCTAAATAAAAACAATTCTACAAAGAAGAGTGGAAGAAAATTCCTCCACAGTGATGATGTTCTTAATAAATATGCAAATATGCAAAAAATAAGAAATCAGGGAGGGCCAAATACTGAATAAGTGTAAGACTTCACTAATATTACATGTCAACTTTTTATTTACATACATTTATATTCATTGATTTGCAGGTTCCCTGTAACAGTTCTTCAGTGATTCTGCAATGTACCAGTATACCTGGAGCAGGTTGCGAAGGCAGTGGTGAAGGGTGTTATTAGGCCAGACAGGAAACTGAAGGGGTTCTTGCGCGTTAAACCAAAGTAGATGAGGGGTAGGACGATGCCTCCATGGATAACGTGGCCCAAAATCGAAGCAAAGATATATTTTCCCAGACTGGTGACCAGAAGAACCACATCTTCCATCTCCACAATTTTACTGCCCACTAGGAACATGATGCCAAAGGGGATATACCTAAAGAGACACAGGAGAAAGGAAGAGTCAAATACAACAATAAATAGTGCAGCACAGACAGTCAATGTCTATCCTTCTTTAACTGACTAATAAATGTCATAAAATATCCCCACATTTCAATAAATTTCATCCAAGAGCACTTACCACATGATCCAGGACACCAGCACCATGGTGGCTTCGTTGAAAGCATTGAAGAAACGGATGAGTTCCTCTCCCTCGTCACCCAGTTTCCTCAGTGCCACACCAAACACCATGGCAAACAGCACCAAACCCAGAATGTTCATGCCATCTGTTTCTGTACCATAAGGGACCTAAGGCACCAAGCAGAGTCACACTGTAAGAGCCTGAGCATACTGACAAGACTGTGTTAAGAAGGGCTGTCAAAAACCTCGTTGATTTAAGTGAAAAGGGAGCAAAACACAGAAGAGGAAAGGGTCTCCAGTCATGCAGAAGGTTTGACAAATGTATCTTGGCAAGAGCATCTGTTTTACTAAGACTTAGTGTCACTGAAAGTACATTAAAGAGCTTGAGTGGAAGAATCTTTTCTTGGAAAGTGAAGAGCTACAGCATTACCTAGGCAGTGTTTGACCGTGCAACTTTACCAAATCCCTTTCTTTTTTCATTCTGTCCATATAAAAGCAAAGTTGAATCACACAGTTTCAGCTGCCCACAAATAGCAACAATACGCTTCTTCTCCTGAGTTGCTTCAGAAGAATTTACAGTTTGAGAGAATAACAACTAACAAATTTTCATGACACAGAATTAAGTTTTTTTTGGCTCTCGCTCGCCTCATATTTACGTCAGCTCATATCTTAACACTAGCCACTCACTACTGTGAGGTTGTACTGTGAATGCTTGAGATTAATCCTCTGAGAACTATGACTCTCTGTAGAAACGTTTGATCAGACTGGACCAAAGTGGTGGTCCACTGACCCATAATTCAAACTGCCTGCAAGGCTAAAATTGCTTGTTGATCCAACTTGATCCAACTTAGCTAAGAAAACAACTAAACTTGTTTTCTTAGCTAATGAAACACTTCACACAATAGGAGTTCCACACTGATAATCACACATTGAACTCTTGGATGGAACCTTATGTGTATCCTTTCATTGTGGAAAGATAAACTTGTCAAATAATAGAGCTTGTGTAGACTGCAGTAGTATATACGACACCTTTTGCATGCTGCAGAGTGTGTATGTGCGAATGCAAAAGTCTGGAGGCAGTAGAAGTATTCAGTGAACTGGATGACAAATAGGGACAAGGACAAATCCTGTGCTCAATCCCTTTCCATTGTGCCGAGCTCTCCCACAGCTACACCAGCTTCATCCCCTGGCACTGGGGTGGGTGGGTAGGGGGCGACAGTCCACCAAGACCCACGGCACACAAATACCATGGACCAATGCCAAAATCAGATTCCCCCACTGTTCCCCCATACTGGGTCAATGGGGACAAGCCACAGCCTCTGGGTGAAGCATTAGGATTTAAAGATTATCCTCAAAATTTAACAAGTTATATAATCAAATAGAGTAACTTATAAAACTTCTCTTTGCTCTTTAACGATCCTCGAGTACAAACAAGCTACTTGAGTGCAGTGCTACTAAAAGCCTTTAAAAGTGCTTCCTTGTATTAACTAACAGGATGCTGCTGTGGTACAAGCCTAAAAAGGCTTTTGTACTATTCCCTAAATGCTTTTGTTTAGCAGTCTGTTTACCATTATGCATCTGTTAGCCGGCTTCCGATCGTCTGTCTCTCCTGCTGACAAATAAGCAAAGCCATCATACACTTGTCTATGATGCAACATCCACTACAAGTAGCAGGCAAGTGGCAATCAAGAAATCTGGTACTGGTCCTCTGTCAGGATTTTGTTTTTCCCTCCTAGTAAAGACCAGCACATCATCTTGCCTCACATCAGGCATGCAGGTCATCTTGCTGGGTCAAGATGACCTGCATGGTGGCCAACAACTGAACTGAAGAAGCTTCTCAGATGAGAGGTGAAACGTCTTCAAGCAACTTAAAGAAGTCCAGACGCTTTGCTTTGCAAGCTCCTTTGACTACGATGTCCTGGATGACTGACAACCTTCACAGACATATAGGGGGAGTCATCTGATTATTGGGGTTTTCTCCCTCTTATTGTATATATAATATATAAAGCACGTCGAGACAGCTATTGTTGTGATTTGGCACTATAGCTTATGAAGCCATTGTAGTAATATAGTTTTGTTGCCTGGCAATCAAAAAGAAAAAAAAAAAGCACTCAGGACAAAGATGCCTTTAGCTAACTCAGACTGCTGAAGCTTCATATAAGCTTATATTAAAAAGTATTCAGTATTTACTAGATTTATTTAGCCTGTGGTTCTTTTCTAGTGTTGTCACAGTATAATCACAGTATGGAATAATAACTTGTGTGGAGAAGTGGAAAACATGTGAGCACTTGATAAAGATAACTGCACTATATAAGTCCAGCATGCTTTTTAGTAGCAGAAGAAAATGCATGGATGGATGGTAAATGCAAAAAACCCTGCAATCTGCAGATCACATAAGATCTCTTCTGCTGGTATTTGCAATTCCCATGTTTACGCTTGTCCACACTTTTAAGAGCAGAGAGATAAACCCTTGTTTTCATATTAACCCTGAAACACTAACGTCTGCTGACTTTCATCCACATGCTGAATAATATATAGAAAAATTCATATATGTGTATATATATTTATATAGATAGATAGATAGATAGATAGATAGATAGATAGATAGATAGATAGATAGATAGATAGATAGATAGATAGATAGATAGATAGATAGATAGATAGACTGGACAAGGCTCACATGCATGGCCCTGCATGTGAGACATGCATGTGAGCATGTCCCCTCACATTCACGTTAGTGATAGTGTCAGTCTACACAGTTGCATTCTAAAGTTACTAAGTGACTTGTTTTTCCCTTTTTGAACACCTTTTATCTATAAAATCAGATTATGACATCAAGAAATTATAAGAAATATATCAATACTTAGAATTTAAGAGTACTAAAACTAGTACTAGAAGCACTCATTGAGTAAAGTAATATTTATCTAACGATTATTTGGCACCAGTGAGCTAAAGACAGATTAAAAACTCATAAATAAAAATGACTGGCCTTTAGCCTTATTTGTAGTGATTGTACTGTTCGCATGGCTATCAGCATTTCACCATCAGCCTTGACCCTCTTTCCCAAAACCAGCTCTTTCATTAGACGTGCACATACTGCTTATTCAGTGGTTTTGCACCCACGGGTGACTGACATACAAACAAGGTGCTCAGAGCAAACATGTACCTCAAGGATGGACGATGGCTTAACCTCCTGTTTTCAGTTTGACAGAGGTAACTGTTTGATGAGAGCACTTTCCTTTCGTAATCTGGTACTTTACGTGTTACGTAGTCTGCATGCAAAACTTCACACAACAGATGTTCCCAGCTTTTACCTTTTGGTAGAGGGTCGTCCCATTGGTATCATTCCCCACAGCAACCATCTTGTAGTCTGTTGCGTACTGTAACATAAAGAAAGAAACATGCGTTTGTTTATTTTGTTGTATTGCTGAAATAAATTAATGTTTTTAGAAATTGAATTCTAATATAATATGACATCTGTAGAGTTGCTTTTTGAATAATCAGATGCAACTGTTTTAAATAATACATTTTACAGACATTGCTGAGGAACAGGGCATCTATCTGAGCAGAGATGTCACAAAAGGGAACCCACAAGCTGCCACTGACCCCCTTTTTAAAATATGATAGATGTTTCCTATACCAATCTTCCTCGGGGGTTTTATTTTCTGATTTCCCATGGGCCTCTTCTTGGTTGCTCAGGTTTAAAAAATCCTGGACATTTTCAGGCTATGAGTAGTTCACTGTGTCAGTACTTTTTGTAGTAGACTTGGGACCCAGTTGGACACGGTCCACTGATGTTCAGTCTTTTCAGTAAACAGAACTGCAACAATGCCCCTTTCCCTCAAAGCATTTCTTTAGACACCCCTATAGGGTAGAGGTTTCCAACATCTCCTAAAGATCTATATGAGCTTAAAAAAGTCTTGGTTCTTAAAAGTTCTTTGGCATGTAGGCACATAGAGTAGATGGGTATAGTCTCAAATGAAAAAGCCAGCTATCCAATAATCCAAATCTCACACATCATTTGTTTAAACGTCTGTTTAAACATCGAGCTGCCTGTCATTTTGTGTAAATACCCCCTCTCCTCTGCTTTCTTGGTCTAATCCACTGTTGGAGCCGTTCCCACGGGGGGCTCTACCACAGCATATACTGAGTGTGCGGGGGTACACTGAACTCTGTAACCTGGCTTCACTTTAAACACTTTTTCACTCTTTCTGTGAGAAATAACTGACTTGTGTGTGTGTGCGTGTGTGTGTGTGTGTGTGTGTGTGTGTGTGTGTGTGTGTGTGTGTGTGTGTGTGTGTGTGTGTAATTTACAGGTGTGGTTTAGGAGAAGTTTAAGGTTTGATGAAGTGTGTCCGTGCATGATTAAAAGAGTGTGAACATGCTTTCCTTTCTCCCTGTGTGTGCATGTGTGTATAGTTAATTTCTATCACTTCATCTCCAAATATTGAATTTTCCAGGTCCTTGTTTTAGCTGTAACAGCCAAGATGTTGTGCGGTGGAGCGGCCCGTGTTGAGGAGTACCGAGGCGAGGTGGGTTGCTAGGCTAGCTTTAATGGAATGGTTTCGCCATGGTAACGGCTGGTGAGGGACAAGAAAAAGAGGTGTTCGGGTGAACAGGGGAGCGCTGCGGACTCTATTCTGGATGTCTCCTCATTAAGAGGCTCTTGGTGCTCTAACCAGGATTTATGGCAACTCTAAATGGATTTGTAGGAGCAGCCGTGTGGTTGGGAAAATAAATTTGAATGAACAATCTGCACGAGACACAGGTGGTACAGGAAAGAGGACAGAAAGAGGAGGATAAAAGGTGTATGTGTCTGTGTGTGTGGGGGTGGGCAGGAAGTAAGGAGCTGGCACTCACAGAACGAAAGGCAGCAGCCACCAAGTTTGCTGGAAACAAATTCCTGAGAACAGAAGCAAAAACAAGTTAGCGCCACAGAAAATTACAGTCATCTCAGTCCTGTTCTCCTGTGTGAGCCACTTTATCTGAACAAATGGTAAAAGGCCAACATCTACAACAAGATTGGACAGGTATTTCAGAATCATGTGTATCCCACCCGAACAGTAAATTCTCAACAGGATTGGTTTATCATCGTCGTATCTTGGCCTTTTTCCCAGGATCCTCCCTAAAGTTTGCAGCCCAAACTCCCTGATAAAGCAGCTGTTCGGACACGAACCTGCTGTCTGTTTCATCTTTTCGTAAAACAAATTAGCGAGGTCTTACCTAGGGTTAGTTATCTTTCCCTGGAGGTTTCACTGTTCTCCAGTCAACTAAAGGTAAAGCAAAGTCAGGCAAATGTGGAAAATAAAATTAGACTAAATTTAATCCCTTTATACTTTTCAAACTCTAACTCAAGCACTGCAAGTCTCACATGCTACTCAGTTAGTTTCTGGTACAAAACTGATACACAGTGTAGTGAAGATTCATATTTTCTTAAGTTTTCTTATTAATTTCAAATTAATTCAATTAATTTCCTTTCTATTCTTTCTTCATCATTATTTGGCTGCTGTTCTTTTGTCAACTGCTCGACAAACTTTACTTGAGGTCTGCATTACCATAGCAAAAGGTTACAAAATTTCTTGGCAACACGTTCCAATAGTGACTGAGATATTTTGCCAACATGAAGCACTACTAACAGTGTCACTACTACTAACAGTGTCAGTACAATCTTGTGTCTAACATGGTCACAAGAAGCACTCACAGGAGAACACTGATAGCAACTGAGATTATCTTAGATGTTACTTTGACATGTCTCGATGCATTCTCAATGATCCAGGTAAGGAAATCCCTAAAAGTTGATTCTGTTCATCAGTCGAGACTGAAGAAGTCACTTGTCACTTTCTCTCACTGAAAATGCTACGTCCAGATGAACAGAATCAACTTTTTGGGAGTTACTTTGTCAAGTAACATCCACCTAAATGCTGCTGCAGGCCAAGCACACCTTTTGAATGCCAGAAAGTCCCCGATGGCAACATCTTGCAACTTGTCAAAGAGTGCACAGCATTCATCCCACACCTGAATTTGCCAGATTGCCAGAATCTGAATATCACAGAGTATAAGTGACGTTGCTGGTTAGCGATCAGGTACACCTGTATGTAGTCCATAGTACTGGATTTTGGATCAGCAATAGACACACACTATTGCTGTTTTGTTTTTTCCGTAATTTGAATCATGACAGTAATAACAGCATGGGAAATGTGACATAATCACAATAGTCAGTTACTAAAAGACAGTGAGGAACAATAGGAGTAATTTGGCACTGAGATGATTTTTTGTCTTCCATATTTAACCTCAGTAATGCAGAGGATAATAACCAGATTTACAGGGAGTTTATTATTCATCCTCAAAGTGAACAGCCTACTTTGGTTCATTATCCCTTTTGTCGTTATAAATCCCTCATTCAAACATTTTCTTGACAGATTGTCACAGACAGAGTGTCAAGGAGTTTACTTTCACTACTGTAAGATAATCATGCAGGGATTACTAGAAGCCTGCAGGCCCTTTCTACATACTGCTGTGTGTTTGTTGTAACGTTATCCTCTGGGGTCACACTGTATTGTGCAAAGAAATACAGGCTTTGCTCACATCTATTCCCATGGCCAGACCAGAGCCAAGCAATTCAGCTCATAACACCATGACCCCGTCAACTCTGCCTTGAGTTCAGGGACAAATGCTGCTTCAGCTGTTGAATATCTCAGCTCCCCAGGACACGCTGGCAGGTAGCCACAATATCTTCACTTAGTCTTTTCTTTCCTTTCCTGATGTTGCAAACAAGTGATATGTTTTGGTTAAATTCTTGTTGCAACCCAAGATTCCCTAAATTCTTTTCCTTTATATGAAGGCAGTCAGGTTTCATCCTAGCACATGACCACAGCAAGAATCTGGATTAAGCCTGGGAACCCAGAAGTGAGCTGGCATGATTTTCCCAGAGTCTCCCTAGAGGCCCACTGTCTCTCTGTGGACTGATGTTACATAATAGCTTGACTTTCTAATTAATTGAAGCCAAGTATCATGAATGATCATTTCAAGGCCTAATTCAAATCCAATGATGTGATCTGAAATGACCAGTCTGTCTGTTGCTGGTTCTTCTGGTTTTTAGATGGCACTTAATGCAACAGTTTACAGGTTTTTCTACTGGATGGACACATCCAGCCAGTAGATTTAGTAGTATAAATTTGTGCTTCAGCTTTGATGAGAACATTTTAGAATTTTTATTAATGTATAACTCAGTATTAAATAGCTGATGTGTGTGGCTGTGAATTGTCCTCCTACAGTTTATGAATGCAGGTTACTTCCCAAACTTGCTAGCTTTAGCCTCTCATTAAGCTATGTTCACTTTTGGCAGTAAACACCAATATAGTCCTAGCTAAAATGCTAAAATGCTAACAGTAAATCTTCAAAATGCAAAGTGCAGAAATCTCAGCCTTATTAAGAAGATGAAAATAAAATGCTTATTAGTTTCTTAGATTAGCGAGCATTAGCTTTCCATGCCTTAAATAGTTAGTTGCTATCAAGCAGAATTGGTAAGCATCTTTCAGAAACAAGTTAAAACAATCCAAAATATACATTTAATCCTAAAAGCTAGCAAAGAAAAGCTAAAATATAGAGAGGTTATTTAAAAAATGGGCAGGCTAGCAAGCCACAAAGCTAACACCAGGGTTTTGTTACTACAAATAAAACTGACTGGCTGAACCTTCAGGTTTTTAGTCAAACACCACATGCCTGGTAGTGCACTGAATAAACAGACTATCTGGAGTGGGGGGAAATAATGTAATACCCTGTGATATGACACATGTTTATGGAACATAGACAGCAGAAAGCATGGACAAAGCTTTTGGGTGGGAAAAATGAAACCATTGCTGAAGTGTCTTAAACCTGCATTCAGTCCACCAGATGGTGATACAGTATCTGTGGTTTCAAAAAGTCTTGTGGAAGTTTAAGGGAAAATAGCATTGTGAGTAAATGTTTCCAATGAGGTCTGTTGTGTAAATTGTGGTTGCACTATGTTTCGAAAAGAAGGAATATCCACACTATGCTCATTGGCTAAAGGCTTGTGATTTAGAAGTTGTTAGGCAATGTGTGAGTGGTTTCACAGTCAGACCTGCCCCACCTCATCCCATATTTGAAGCCGAGATGAAGTCGAGACAGCAGAAACTAATCTTGAGGCTTGACAGACTTCAGAAAGCAACAGGGTTAACGTCACAACAGCCACCATCTTTCACACTGTCTATATCAAGAAAATGCACAGTGATTTATCTGGTACTAAGACTAGCCCCCCTCAACCTGCTCCACCTGCAAAGTTAAATGTTAGCTTTTTCAATAGTACCTGAATCAGAAACTTGTTAAAATGAATATTCCCAAAATATTCTTACTTTCTGAATCAATAGCTTTGCTCAAACAAATTAACCTTAGTCTATATGTATAAACACAGAATGAGAAGCAGACAAAAACACTCTCTTCACTGGACTTAGCTTTTGCGTTCTGTCCTGTTCTGATGTAACCCACTGTGAAATTTACACCATCTGAATACCTGCAAAAGCATAAAGTTTGAGAAATAACAGCAGCATGTCCACCTGCTATCATGATAAGGGAGGTGTGCTAGCTGTTTGCACTACAGTCTGCTACAGGCTCTGCACCTCTTTGCCTTCCCCAAAATACATCCTACTATTTCAACAGCTGTCAGCTTTCCCTCACACTGTGGGAACTTATTATTAACCACTGAAGGCTGCTGAAGAACACTGATATTTATAGGCTAACAGCACAGCTTCCATGAACAACTGCCATGCTGGAAAAAAAAATCAACCAACTTTACAAGGAGTTGAGTTGAAAATTGTACCACAGAACCTCTACCTGTATAATCAAGAGTTTGCCCCAAAGACACTGACTGTGTCTCTTCATAATCAGCGAAAAGCCATCAGTAGATTTTTTATATGTGCTTATTTGTCCCCTGGAAGCCATCAGACTGCAATCTGGGCTCTATAAAGTATCCCCTATCGGGCACAGTTGTGTGTAACAGTGGTGTCAAGATACACTCTTAACAGTGGCAGCTAACTTAGGTTAAAAATAATTCATAATTACAGGTACTTATGTTATGGCATGGTGTCGATCAGATGTGACATGACAAAAGTCCACTGTGCAACCCTCCTTTCCCTGCTGTAAGTGGCACTTACAGCTCCTCTAATTACATCAGAGGTTAGACAAGCATTTGTAGCAACATGGCATTGTAAAGCGGCAATCAACTATTTAAAAGCAAGAAGGGCTTTAAATACTTTAAGTAAAAGTACTCATTGATACATTAATTGGCTTGCAGTGAAGGTGGAGCAGTAAAACTGACATCTGCTTTCTGATACAGCTCTGAAAAGAAGTGCAGAGGGTTACAGGTGATGCAAGTAAAACTAACTATTAGGCTACACTGAAACGTAAAGTTCTTTAAGACGAGTGCAGTGAGCCCACTCTCAATCTGAGTGGGAACATTAAAACACTTTTAACTGTTAGGCAGAGCTCTCCATCCACATCAGAGCAGCAGACCGAACTGTCAGTGGAAGATTTGACCTGAACAAATAAAGCACTGTTTACAGATACACTGCAGGATACACTGACCTGCTCCAGGGGTCACTCGGATGGTTTACTGGCTCATTGTGACATTGATCTTAAACACTTCCAAACAGGACCACCGTTGGAATCTTACTATAACTGTAATCACACTCATTTAGATAGTACACAGATAAAGTCTTCTACAGTGGCAGAGAGGACTTGGTTGTTTCAGTGGCGCACATGTGAGGCTTACTACAGCAGCCGTAGCCTTACTGAGCGTGTGCGCACGCATGCCTAGGATGACTGCGAGCGTGGAGCCATTCGTGTGTGTAACTAACCAGCATTCCCAACCGCCCCGAGGCACGCTGTGCCACAGTTCCCATCAGATTCACTAGAGTACAGCACACAAATCCCCTTCTTGCCCCACTACCCTCTAACATGCTACCGTGTGCGCTGTTTAAGGCGATTAAAGAGGGCTCTTTACCTGGCCAGATCTAAGAAGGAGTCGGTGGTCTCCTTGTTGCTGCTGACGCTCTCCAGTCCCAGGTTGTTGGTGTTCAGGGCTCCCGCGCCCACTCCGGGTTTGATGATGAAAGCCAGGGCTACCCCGATCCCCGAGGCGATCAGCGTGGTCACCAGAAAGTAGGCGACTGCGATGCCCCCCAGCTTGCCCAGGGAGCGAGTGTCCAGGCTGGCGGCCCCCGATACGAGACTGCAGACGACGAGGGGCAAAATGATCATCTTCAGCATCCGGAGGAGCATCTCACCGGGGAAGGCGAAGTAGGTCATCTGCGCTTTGGTCAGGTTCATGCTGCGGACCATCATCCCGAGCCCGACGCCCACCAGCACGCCGGACACCGTCAAGATCACCAGCAGGTTCTTTCTCAGAAACTCCATCAGCTTTTCTCCGAGGCTCTTCTGCGAGCCCTTCTCCAGGATCTGGTCTGTGGATGCTGAGCCGGGCATGGCGTGTCCGTTTATCTCGCTCTTTTTCTCCATTTTTAATTTTTTCTATTATCTCCGATGCGGCGTGGAAAGCCCAGTCCGGTTGCAGACAGCGTGGGTAGGACACACGTTTCTGTGAAGGCTGGTCCGGTGTTCAACTCTGAGCGCAGAAGCGGCAGGGCGAGCCAATGGAGAGTGAGCGACGACACAAAAAGCCAAGTGGAACATGCGCACAAAAGGGGGTACTTTATACCAAAAGCAAATGATGCAAGAGCGTGGGATATTGCCAGGGTCCAGTACTGAATAAATAACTGAGGGTTTTATGATTGAAACAGCAGACAAAAAGCCATTCCACCGGAGTGCGCGCTCTGCTGCTTTTCTTGTCTTCTTCCTAATATTGCAAACACATGAAAGCACCCTTTCACATCACTCATTTTCTGCACTCTTTGGAAAGCCCACCCGAATCTTGGGCTTAGGCCGAGAGCATCCTATTTCATGTCTACTTTTAGTTATTCACTATAAATATTTACGCCCATAGGTATTTTAGTGAAATAGCTGTCTTCTCTTCATTTTCACACTGATCACACCAACATTTGTTTCTCTAACGGGCAGAAATAGTCAGTGCAGTGGGCCGTGTCTGTCTCAGCCTTTTTGGCATGGTAATGAGATTAATCGTGATCTGTCACACACCCGTGCTGCTGCATGCTGATAATAAAATAACAGTTACTGTTTGCAATATTATGGATATTTTAGGAGCTTTATTAAACTTTTTTTCTGTTAAAGTATCGTTTTTACTCATAAATCCTTTCTGCATGCAATTTAATATTTTATTTTAATCTTTTATTATAATTATTTGTATTTTTATTTACAAGCCTTTAATAGTCAGTGGAATACAAGATCTGCTCTTGAAGCAAGCGACCAATCAGGGTGCAAGAATGAGAGTAGTGGATGGAGAGCAGAGGCCTGTCAGCACCATGGTCAGCGCTATGCGGCTCCTAGAGGGCGCTATTCACCAGCTCCTTTCACCTTTTCTTTTCTTAAAGCGTCACATTTAGACGGAACAGCAGCGACAGGGAAAAAGATCGAGAGTTTTCATTGGATTTCCGTCATTTTAAAGGTTCAACAGTCTCTTCTGTTGGAAGATAAGAACTGTTAGGTTTGCTCACGTTTACTAGTGAGACTCTCTGTTGCACTGCTGGTGTTTGACCACAAGATGATCCCATTGGAGAGCAGTTGGTTTAGTAAAGACGCAGCTGACCAAAGGTAAGCCATGAAAGTACGAATAAAGGTAGCGGCCTTGCTGCTGGAAATGTTTTCATATTCATTTTTCTTAAACAGTTTATTGGCTTTTGTGTCTAATAAAGATGTTTATCTTTATTATTCTTGATGTTTGAGTAGCAACTGTAAGTATAAAAAACGTGTTAAAATTTGATTTGACCTTCTTTTCATTATAAAATATATTTTAAAAAATGGTTTGTAATATCTTGGATCCACATATGAATCATTTGAAAGATTGTATCATATATGTAAAATCAGATAATGTTAGACATTGTTAGGTGCTCAATCAATCCTGAAGTCAAATCAGTGGGAGAGGTTTGGAAGTCTAACTTCTACTGGGGGGAGCTTAAACGTTATTTAGATAATGTTTGAAAATAAATGCCCAAAGGCAATTCAAGATGGCTGTCAAGTGGTGACATGTGGTTTTAGAGGAATTTTTGTGCTTTATAGTTGATGATGTTTGCATGACTGTAATGTCTGATTAGCTTGTTTCAATGGGGATTGCTTACGTTGAATAGCGCTGTTTTCACTCCTTTATAATGACTAAACTGGCAGCCTGTTGCTGTTTCAGATGGTGCAATAGCTTTCACACATTTTCTATGACTGTGAAAAAAATCTAAGTGAAATATAATGAAAGATAATGTTTTAGGAAAGCATGACAATAAAGTCAGCAGAGCCTTTATAAAAGACTGTAGTGCGAGTGGTCAGCTAATACATTCAAAGGAGAGAGAGGCAATATTCAGACGACACATGCAGAGGCAGTCCTCTGTTTCCCTGCCTCTGCGTTGTCCTCACTGACCCCAGTGCTGCTGTTGCTAAGTTGAGTTAAACTTTGCATGTCTCCACCAATAGAGACAGACTGTCCCCCTTCCCCTCACAGCTGTGTGGCCTGAATGCTGGAAATAACCACCGGCTTGTGGATCTGGAGTCATGGCTGTTTAACAGTGGCTAACATTGGCGCCCTGCCATTGTAAACTGCAGGGGGGGGGGGAGAAAACAGGGAAAGACACATACTTAGCTTCCTCTTGGAGATTGCTGAGCTGTCACCCAAGGACAAGCAAGAAAAAGCTGGTCCTTTTGGGAGGCACCGAGGCCCAAAACTGACCAAAAGCAGTAAAGGTTTACTATTTTAGTCATTATTATTATTATACTTATCCATAACCTTTATGGTCATTGTAAGGCGGTGTTGTGCTTCTGGATGAGGCAACTACCTCTTGTAGTCTTTAGTGTACCCACATTGTTCAGATCTTCAACAATTGTAATAGCAAGGATACTCAACAGCCTCAAGAGACCTGGTTATTGAAGAAATTCAAGAAAACGAGTGGAAGTCAACAATTCTGGAACTCTTTCTGGTCACTAAGTATCACAACCATTATGTCATTGTGGTTATGGACTACTGATGCACTCCATCAAGGCATCTGCTGGATTATAGTACCACCATGCCAACAGATAGACACGGGGAAGAAGTGTTCAGCTGTTTCAGTTTTCATATACTGAGCCTTCATAATGACTCGAGCGGATCTGGAGTGCCAGGTCTTCAGTGAGAGCTGCTGTAGCTGGGGTGGACAAACTGAAATTGCTACCACTGAGTGGATTAGTCCACTTGTAATCTGGCCACTCTCAACTCAACTCATTTCAACTAAACTCAGCTCAACTCAGCTCAACTCAACTCAAGAGTTTACACCAGAAGGACTGAAACTGCCCCCTGCACCTGCTTTGGTCTCACCAAACCGCTGTCCAGTCGTAGGTCTATTGTTATGTTTACTGCCTTCCTGTGAAGGCTTACTGGGTCACTTGATGGAACACAGTTTCACCTGTCCATTTCCTGCTATCATAGAGAAGTGTCCAGCTGGAGATTGAGGACAAGCCACAAAGAAAAGAGTATCTGCATCTCCTCCTCCACTACCTCCATGGATCTTCTCTGTGGTCTTTCTCTTTTCCTCCGGCCTGAAAATCTTTATTGTACATCCTTTGTCCAGTATATCCACTATCTCTCCTCTGCACATGTCCAAACAGTCTCAATCTCAGCTAAAACAACCTGAGCTGTCCCTCTGATACAGTCATTTCTAATCTTGTCCATCCTGATCACTTCCAGTGAAAATCTTAACATTTCAACTCGGCCTCCTGTCTTTTTTCAGTACCACCATCTCCAAACCTTACATCTCACTCCCATCTTTACAAATCCTGACACTCATGTCCACCTACTCCACCCTGCCTGTACTCTCTTCATCACCTCTCTTGTGCACTCTCTGTTGTTTTGGATGGTTGACCCCAGGTATTTAAACTCTCCCACCTTCACTATCTCTACTCCTTGCATCTTTACCTTTCCACTTCACCTTTTCATTCCTGCACATGCATTTAGTTTCACTACTAGTGACTTTCATTCCTCTTCTCTTCAGAGGTCACCCACCATCTCCTCCCTACACTACAGATCAGAATTTTGTCTGCAAACATCATAGTCAATGAAGACTCTAATCTCATCTTTCGTTTTAATAGGCTGACACCAATGACGGTAACATGTTTTCTCAAGGCTAAACTTTGGCATAAGAATTGATCTCATCTTAACTTATTTTATCTTATCATGTGAAATATTCACATAATTCAAACGAACATTATTTTAAGTATTCATTAAATTTGCTGTCAAAATAAAACCGGAATTCACAGCTCTGTGCACAAAGCTTGTTGTCTTCTACAGGTTGTGCTCAACAGCTGCAAGTTTCAGTTTTGTTGTTTTAAGTGTTGTGTGAGTATGGGTTCGAGATTATACTTAGATTAATTTGCACTAAAAGATTCACCAGTCACTTTAAAGAAAACAACCTAGGACAAGTATCTTCATATTCTAACAGACAAATTGTGGTCAAAATCATCATATTGTGAAATTTATTACATATCGGGATAATAATATTAATGCATATAAATATAATATTTATAAAATGTATATCCATAAAAATGCTGCTTAGTTTTATTTGGGATTACTGCAGTGGTTGAGTATTTCTGCCTTTATACAACACGACAGTGAAAATGAAAGTGCACTGTATTATAATGGTTAAAATATCCAAATTGTTAATGCTATATTATTGCTCAATTACACCTATATGCTACAGAGACCCACCATGTGCTGGGTCTCATGAGAGCTGAAAATAGAACATGTACAACAGGTGGCCACTGATGCGTTGTCCACAAAGTCAATTCTGAGCAATAGCAACGTCACGACCAATAGGATAATTCACCTTTCACATGTTAAAGCTGTGCACATTCTGTTATTCCAGGGGGCCTCAAGACCCTGCACAACAGAATATGCCGACAGGTTACAGATGATATTGTTATGGTCTCTGACAGTGGACTCATCTCTGTGCTTGGCTTGCTAGACGTCAGTGGACCACAGTATTTTATTACAGAGATTAGAGCATGCTGTGGGCATTAAAGGTACTGTGCTGCAGTGGTTTGAATCATATCTATCTTGTTCATATAAATAGGGAGCCTTCTTCTTCACACACTAAGGTTAATTATGGAGTTCCACAGGGTTCTGTGCTTGGACCAGTTCTGTTTATTTTCTACATGTTTCCCTTGGGTAGTATCATTAACATACATTATCATTGTTATGCAGATGATACCCAGGTTTATTTATCCATGAAGCCCGATAACAAACACCAATTCGTTAAACTGCAGGAATGTCTTGAAGACAAAGATGTGAATGACCTCTAAATTCCTGCTTCTAATTTTGGATAAAACTGAGGTTATTGTACTCAACCCTACAACATAATGTTTAACCAGATACTAACACTGGATGGCATTAGACTGTGCCACTGTAAAGGATCTTGAAGTTGTTTTTGACCAGGATATATCCTTCAGTGTGCACATTAAACAAATACATAGGACTGTTTTCTCGCATTCGTGTAATATCTCTAAAATTAGAAACATCCTGTCTCAGAGTGATGCGGAAAAACTAGTTCAAAAATGTATTACTTCTAGAACGGTCTGTTGTAATTAATCCTTATTGAGCTGACCTAAAAACTCATTGAATCCATAGGATATTTCTCACTGTCTCACTCTCCTCACCCCAAGCGGTCATGGCAGACAGCTGCCTCTCCCTGAGCCTGGTTCTGCCTGAGGTTTCTTCCTGTTAAAAGGGGTTTTCTCCTTCCCACTGTTGTCAAGTTCTTGCTCATAGGGGTCATCTGATTGTTGATATTTTTCCTCTGTGTTATTGTAGGGTATTTACCTTACAATATAAAGTGCCTTGAGGTGACAGTGATTTGGTGCCATATAAATACATTTGATTTGCAACTGAATTAATTTTTAAAAGTTCGTTTCCAGAGCTTTCGGTTACACTTCATGGCCATCTTCTTCACAGGTACTGTGCATAACCCTCTCATCATGTGAGTCTTATTACACACATAAGTTGAACTTGTGGTAAGATTTCCCTCCTCTTTTTTAACTAACCCAAGAACCAGTTTATTAGTTGTATTTCACTTCTGCTTGTCATCACTCCACCTTTGACAGTGACTCATGTTCAATCATGTACACGTCAAAAAAACAAAGACAGGGAGACACAACAGACACCTGCTCTTTTTACAGTTTATTGTATATGTATATTTATATATATATATATGTATATATATATATAAAACTACAAAAGTAAGACTGTTTCAAATTCATAGACAGCTGTACTTTTATTTCATTTACTATGTATGTATATATATATATATATATATATATATATATATATATATATATATATATATATATATATATATATATATACATATATATCTCAATATACATATATATATATATATATATGTATATATTATCTACAGTCCACATTTGGATCCCAATACAGTGATCAGCTGATAGTTTCTCTCTGTGTGTTTGTGTTCTATTGCATAGAAAAAGGCACAGCTCTGAGGTCTGTGTAAAATACAGCCTTTGCAGAGGGACTCAGCCTCGACTGTGGTCAGTCCTTATCTGCGGTTAGAAATTGCCGCACGCTCGGACAGCGCTTAAACCGATTCGGTGACAAACACTGATCGAAAAAGACTCAGAACCTTGAATGTTGTTCATACTATGTACATTACTTTTGGCATCAGAGCATCTGACAGGCTTTGGAGACTTGACATCCGAAGGTTTGAGATGGGCTTTTTGAGTATTGCTGCATGAACTCTTCGCCTTCAACGGGAAAGTGATGAACAAGAGAGTACAAAAGATGTAAAAAGTTGTGGCCGCCACCCCAGAAATCAAAAAAACAAAAAACGATAACAATGCAACAAAACAAACATAAACAAGATAATATAATTACCTATGTATATAAAAAATGGCTTCCACCCCATAGTTCCACACTCGGATACATTCCTATTTGAAGTACATTCCTACCACACATTCTGTACACACATTTACAATCCAAATGTTCACATAAAAAATAAATATATTTACAAAAAAAGGGGAAAAAATCCATACGAATAAATAACTTCATTGACAATTTAAAAAAAGAAAAGAAAAACAAGCACTCCAAAATTTAAATATGGTGAAAGCAACAAGATACGGTCATCTAGAAATGGTATTAGTTGGTGCTGCCATGTGCTCGGCTCACACTCTGCTTCGGTTTAAAATGCCATTCTTTTACAAGCTAGCTGA